>NC_058524.1:271880817-272183847 GCF_904849725.1 Hordeum vulgare subsp. vulgare
TACTTTGTGGTACCATATTTATGCCTTTTCTCTCTTATTTTGCAAGTTTTATTTGAAGAGGGAGAATTCAGGCAAATGGAATTATTTACTGGAAAAGGAGAAATCTTATTCCACTATTCTGCACATCTCCAAATGCCCTGAAAATTTACGTGGAATTTTTTGGGATTATATAAAAAATACTAGGCGAAAGAAGTACCAGAGGGCAGCTACCAGGGCGCCACAAGCCTGGTAGCCGCTACCCCCTGGTGGCGGCTAGCAAGCTTGTGGGCTCCCTGACGGCCCACTAGGTCCCCTCTTTTGCTATATGAAGGGTTTCGTTCCAGTAAAAATCAATCGGGAGCTTTTTCGTGGTTTCGCCACCGCCACGAGGCGGAACTTGAGTAGATTCATCCTGCCGGGGAAACTTCCCTCCCGGAGGGGGAAATCATCGCCATCGTCATCACCAACACTCCTCTCGTCGGAGGGGAGGCATCTTCATCAACATCTTCATCAGCACCATCTCCTCTCCAATCCCTAGTTCATCTCTTGTAACCCAATCTCCATCTCAGGACTCCGATTGGTACTTATAAGGTTACTAGTAGTGTTGAGTACTCTTTGTAGTTGATGCTAGTTGGATTACTTGGTGGAAGAGTTTGTGTTCAGATCCTTGATGCTATTCATTACACCTCTGATTATGATTATGATTATGCTTTGTGAGTAGTTACTTTTGTTCCTGAGGACATGGGATAAGTCATGCTGATAATAGTCAAGTGAATTTGATATTCGATCGGTATTTTGATATGTTGTATGTTGTTTTTCCTCTAGTGGTGTTTTGTGAACGTCGACTACATAATACTTCACCATATTTGGGCCTAGAGGAAGGCATTGGGGAGTAGTAAGTAGATGATGGGTTGCTGGAGTGACAGAAGCTTAAACCCCAGTCTATGTATTGCTTCGTAAGGGGCTGATTTGGATCCACTAGTTTAATGCTATGGTTAGACGTTGTCTTAATTCTTATTTCGTAGTTGCGGATGCTTGCGAGAGGGGTTAATCATAAGTGGGATGCTTGTCCAAGTAAGGGCAGTACCAAAGCGCCGGTCCACCCACATATCAAACTATCAAAGTAACTAACGTGAATCATATGAACGCGAATCCTATAAGACATTGTTCAGGCTTGTCCCTTGCTACAAAAGGGATTAGGCCACTTGCTGCATCATTTCTACTACTTTTTACTTGTTACTTTTCGCTTGCTACGTTTCACCTCACTACACCATCACTTGTTACCGCTACTTTCAGTGCTTGCAGTTATTACCTTGCTGAAAACCGTTTATTAGAGCCTTCTGCTCCTTGTTGGGTTCGACACTCTTACTTACCAAAAGGACTACGATTGATCCCCTATACTTGTGGTTCATCAAGACTCTTTTCTGGCGCCATTGCTGGGGAGTGAAGCGCCTTTGGTAAGTGCAAATTGGTAAGGAAACATTTATATACTGTGCTGAAATTTATTGTCACTTGTCACTATGGAAATTGTTCCTTTGAGGAATTTGTTCGGGGTATCTTCACCGCGAACGGAAGCCCGAGGAGTTGTTCCTCAACCTGAGGTACCTACTGAAAATATCTTTTATGAAATTCCATCGGGTATGCTTCAGAAACTGTTGGCTAATCCTTTCACAGGAGATGGATCTTCACATCCAGACTTGCATCTGATCAATGTAGATGAAGTTTGTGGTTTATTTAAGCTTGCAGGTTTGCCCGAGGATGAGGTAAATAAGAAAGTCTTTCCTTTATCTTTGAAGGATAAGGCGTTGACATGGTATAGGCTATGTGATGATACTGGATCATGGGACTACAATCGGTTGAAATTGGAATTTCATCAAAAGTTTTATCCTATGCATATAGTACATCGTGATCGAAATTTTATTTATAACTTTTGGCCTCGTGACAGGGAAAGCATAGCTCAGGCTTGGGGGAGGGTTAAATCAATGCTATATTCATGCCCCAATCATGAGCTCTCGAGATAAATTATCACTCAAAACTTTTATGCTCGGCTTTCTCATGAAGATCGTACCATGCTTGACACTTCTTATACCGGTTCTTTTATGAACAAGCATATTGACCACAAGTGGAATTTATTGGAAAGAATCAAACGTAACTCTGAAGATTGGGAGCTGGAGGAAGGTAAGGAGTCAGGTATGAATTTCCAGTTTGATTGCGTTAAATCTTTTGTTGAGACAAACACTTCTAGAGATTTTAGCGCTAAGTATGGACTTGACTCTGAGATAGTAGCTTCTCTATGTGAATCTTTTGCTGCTCATGTTGATCTTCCCAAAGAGAAGTGGTTTAAGTATCATCCTCCTGTAGAAAGCAACATAGTTAAAACCAATCTAGTTGAGGAGAAAGTCATTGCTTTTAGTGATCCTCTTGTTCCTTGTGCCTACACTGAGACACCACCATACCCTGCTAGGATAAAGGATTATTCTAAAGCTCCAACCGTGATACGTAGGGGTTACATTAGACCACTTGCACCCCGTGAGGAGATTAGAGTTGAACCTAGTGTTTCTATTATCAAAGATCTCTTAGCCGAAGACGTAGACGGGCATGTTATCAAATTCTGTGAGGACTCCGCTAGAATTGCTAAACCTCACGCGAAAGACAAATACGGACCTGTACTTGGCCTGCCCGTTGTTACTGTCAAGATAGGAGATCACTGTTACCATGGTTTATGTGATATGGGAGCTAGTGTTAGTGCAATACCCCGTTCTCTATATGATGAAATCAAAGATGAGATTGCACCTGCTGAGCTAGAACCCATTGATGTCACTGTTACGCTAGCTAATAGAGACACTATCTGCCCTCTGGGAATTGTGAGAGACGTAGAAGTCCTGTGTGGTAAGACGAAGTATCCTACTGATCTCCTCGTCATTGGTACTGCACAAGAAAGCTTTTGTCCCATCATAATTGGTAGACCCTTTCTCAACACTGTCAATGCTCACTTTGATTCATTAAGCAGACCGTCACTGTTAGTTTCGAGGGTGTGTCTCATGAATTTAACTTCCCCAAGTTTGGAAGACAACCACATGAAAAAGAGTCGTCTGGTAGGGATGAAATCATTGGTCTTGCCTCTATTTCCGTACCTCCTACGGATCCTTTAGAGCAATATCTGCTTGAGCATGAAAATGATATGCATATGGAGGAGAGAGATGAGATAGATAAAATTGTCTTAGAACAATATGCTATTCTCAAGAATAATCTGCCTGTTGAACTGCTTGGGGATCCTCCCCCACCAAAGGGTGATCCTGTGTTCCAGATTAAACAGTTGCATGATACTCTTAAGTATGCCTATCTTGATGAGAAGGAGATATATCATGTTATTATTAGTGCTCTCCTCTGAGAGCACAAAGAGAAGAAGTTACTAAAAACTCTGAGGAAGCACCGTGCTGCTATTGGATATACTCTTGATGATCTTAAGGTTATTAGTCCCACTCTATGTCAGCACAAGATTAAAACCGATCCTGACTTTAAACCAGTTGCTGATCATCAAAGGAGACTAAATCCTAAGATGAAAGAGGTTGTCAGAAAAGAAATATTAAAGATTCTGGAAGGAGGAATCATTTATCCTGTTGCTCATTATGATTGGGTAAGTCCAGTACATTGCGTACCTAAGAAGGGAGGTATCACCGTCATTCCTAATGATAAGGATGAACTAATCCCACAAAGGATTATTACTGGCTATAGGATGGTGATAGACTTCTGGAAACTGAACAAGGCAACCAGGAAAGATCATTATCCTTTGCTGTTTATCGACCAAATGCTAGAAAGGCTATACAAACACACACACTTCTTCTTTCTAGACGGTTATTCATGTTTCTCGCAAATACCTATTGCACAATCTGATCAGGAGAAAACCACTTTTACCTGCCCCTTCGGTACCTTTGCTTATAGACGTATGCTTTTTGGCTTATGCAATGCACCTGCCACCTTTCAAAGATGTATGATGGGTATATTCTATGACTTTTGTGAAAAGATTGTAGAGGTTTTCATGGATGACTTCTCCGTTTACGGGTCTTCCTTTGATGATTGCCTCAGCAACCTTGATCGAGTCTTACAGAGATGCGAAGATACCAACCTCGTCTTGAATTGAGAGAAGTGCCAATTTATGGTTAATGAAGGCATCGTCTTAGGACACAAAATCTCTGAAAGAGGCATTGAAGTTGATAAGGCTAAGGTTGATGCAATTGAGAAAATGCCTTGCCCCACAGATATCAGAGGTATACGAAGTTTCCTAGGTCATGCTGGTTTCTATAGAAGGTTCATTAAAGACTTCTCTAAGATTTCTAGGCCTCTTACCAACCTCTTCGAGAAGGATGTTCCTTTTGTTTTTCATGACGATTGTGAGGAAGCCTTCAAAATAATTAAGAAGTCTTTGATAACCGCACCTATCATTCAACCACCTGACTGGAACTTGCCCTTTGAAATCATGTGCGACGCTAGTGATTATGCTATTGGTGGTATTCTAGGACAAAGAGTTGACAAGAAGTTGAATGTTATTCACTACGCTAGTAAAACTCTAGGCAGTGCCCAAAGAAACTATGCCACTACGGAAAAGGAGTTTTTAGCAGTCGTGTTTGCATGTGAAAAGTTCAGATTTTATATAGTTGATTCCAAAGTCACTATTCACTCTCATCATGCTGCTATTAAGTACCTTATGGAGAAGAAGGACGCTAAGCCTAGGCTGATCATATGGGTTCTCCTGCTACAGGAATTTGATTTGCACGTCGTTGATCAAAAGGGTGGTGATAACCCTGTAGCGGATAACTTGTCTAGGCTAGAGAATGTCCTTGATGACCCACGACCTATTGACAGCTTTCCTGATGAGCAATTAAATGTCATCCGCACTTCACATAGTGCACCGTGTTATGCCGACTACGCAAACTATATCGTAGCCAAATACATAACACCCAGTTTCACCTATCAGCAAAAGAAGAAGTTCTTCTTTGATTTGAGACAATACTTTTGGGATGATCCTCACCTTTATAAGGAAGGAGTAGATGGTGTTATTAGACAATGTGTGCCTGAACATGAACAGGGACAGATCTTGCAGAAGTGTCATTTCGAAGCCTACGAAGGACACCACGCTGGAGATAGAACTGCCCGTAAGGTATTGCAATCAGGTTTCTATTGGCCCACTCTCTTCAAGGATGCCCGTAAGTTTGTCTTGTCTTGTCACTAATGCCAAAGAATAGGGAACATCAGTAAGCGTCAGGAAATGCCTATGAACTATTCACTTGTCATTGAACCATTTGATGTCTGAGGCTTTGATTATATGGGACCCTTCCCGAGTTCCAATGGGTACACTCACATCTTAGTTGTTGTGGATTACGTCACTAAGTGGGTAGAGGCTATCCCCACTAAAAATGCTGATCACCAAACCTCTATTAAGATGCTTAAAGAAATCATTTTCCCAAGATTTGGAGTCCCTAGATATTTGATGACTGATGGCTGTTCACACTTCATTCATGGTGTTTTCCGCAAGATGCTCGCTAGGTATGATGTCAACCATAGAGTTGCATCTCCTTATCATCCTCAGTCTAGTGGTCAAGTGGAGTTGAGTAATAGGGAGATCAAATTGATCCTACAAAAGACCGTCAATAGATCTCGAAAGAATTGGTCTAACAAACTAGATGATGCACTATGGGCTTATAGGACTGCCTATAATAATCCCATGGGCATGTCGCCGTATAAAATGGTTTACGGTAAGGCCTGTCATTTACCTCTTGAGCTGGAACACAAATCTTATTGGGCAATCAAAGAGCTCACCTTCGATTTGAAACTTGCCGGTGAGAAGCGGTTGTTTGATATCAGCTCATTAGATGAATGGAGGGCTCAGGCATATGAGAATGCCAAGTTGTTCAAGGAAAAGGTTAAGCGATGGCACGCTAAACGAATACAAAAACGAGAGTTCAATGTAGGTGATTATGTCCTGCTATACAATTCTCGTTTGAGATTCTTCGCAGGCAAGCTTCTCTCTAAATGGGAAGGTCCTTACGTTATCGAGGAAGTATATCGTTCCGGTGCCATCAAAATCAATAACACGGAAGGAAATTTTCCTAGAGTGGTAAATGGGCAAAGAATCAAGCATTACATCTCTGGTACTCCCATAAATGTTGAGACCAATATCATCAATGTCATAACTCCAGAGGAGTACATATGGGATGTTTATCAGCCTGTTTCAGACCCTGAAAACGAAGAGGTGTCTGTTTTGGTAAGAAATTGGACTCCGATGCTCTTCTAATAGGAAATTTCCTCCGTTTAGGAATTTTTGGAAAATTAGAAAAATAAAAAGCAGTCCGAAGAGCGCACGAGGAGGCCACAAGCTTGGAAGCCGCCACCCCCTGGTGGCGGCTAGGGGGCTTGTGGGCACCTCGTGTGCCTCCCGGACTCCGTTTTCTTGCGGAGCGCTCCTTCTCGTCTAGAAAAAATCAATATATATTCGCCCGAAGGTTTTGATCTCCGTATCACGCAGTCTTCCTCTGTTTTCGTTTCGAGCCTGTTGTCTGCCGCAGATTTAGGTCAAGATGTCTTCTCAAGATTCATAAGAAGAGATCTATGTGGCAATGATCGTGCTAACTCTAGGATTAATGGGGACTTGGAACCATATGGCTGGACCACTGATGAGGAAGAGGACTATGAGCCCAAGGGGAAGGAACAAACGAGTTTCGAGTAAGAGGAGACTCCTCTACCTCAGCCTGGACGCACTCATGTGGAGTTCAAGAAGTCAAGCCTCCCTAACCAAAGGAAGAAGCCTAAGACCTTGTTTATCCCTTCTCGTTTCTTGCAGGAGAGTAAGCAGGAACCTTGCCATAGAGTGTTGAAGCTTGAGGAGGAAAATGGCAATCTGAGGGAGCAGAACTTTTTGCTCAGGTGGAAATTCGAAATCTCAAGACTGCTTCAACAACTCCACCACCATCACCACCAAAGGAAGACAACTAAGCATTGGTATGGGCAATCCCATTGGCTTCTGCCAAGCTTGGGGGAGTTGCCCTGGTTTCGTATCACCTTTATATCTTTTGCCTTTACCTTTGTTTTAGTTCTTTCCTTTTCCGTTTTTATTTCTTTTCTTAGAGGAATAAGTCTTTAGTGTTTAGTTTGAGTCTTTTGCTTTTGTCTCTCCCCCAATGTATTCGAGCTTGCGAGCTATATAATAAAGAGTATCTTAGTCAAGGGCTTTGCTTTGTGTTGTGATCAAAAGTATGAAAAGAACGATAGCATGAAAGATCATGAGATGATCTTATGGAAAGTGATAACTTCACATATGACACGTATGATGATTGAAACTTGTTGAGAATAAATCAACATAGACCTCAGTCATTGTTGCAATTGATAAGAAGTAATAAGGAAAGAGAGGTTCACATATAAATATATCATCTTAGACACTTTTTACAATTGTGATCACTCACCAAACTATTACATGCTTAGGAGTAGATGTTGGACAAGGAAGACAACATAATGAATTGTGTTTCCTTGGTTCCAAACAAGGTTATATGATTAGAGATCCCTTAGCATGTGACGATTGCTTCCACCTCATATTAGCCAAAACTCCCGCACCAAGTAGAGATACTACTTGTGCATCCATAAACCTCCAACCCAGTTTGGCCATGAGAGTCCACCATACCTACCTATGGATAGAATAACATCCTTCAAGAAAGTTTTCATCGGTGCAAGCAATAAAAATTCCTCTCTAATATGTATGATCTATTAGTGTGTGGAAAATAAGCTTTGTACGAACCTGTGATGAGGAAGGCATAAAAGCGAAAACTGCATAATAAAGTTCTTTATCATAGGAGGCAATCTAAAGTGACGTTCCTCCGCACTAACAGGACACACATTCACACCTCAAAAGCGCATGACAACCTCTGCTTCCCTCTGCGAAGGGCCTATCTTGTACCTTTACTTTTTGCCCTTGTAAGAGTCATGGTGATCTTCACCAATTCCCTATTTTTGCCTTGCCTTGGCTATCGTCACATGCTTGGGAAAGATCTATATTCATATATCAACTTGGATTTGAGTACTTATGCTTTATTATTGTTGACTTTACCCTTGAGGTAAATAGTTAGGAGGAAAAACTATAAGCCCCTATCTTCCTCTGTGTCCAGCTGAAACTTTGATACCATGAGTACCACATGAGTTGTAACAATTGTGGAAAACAACAGAGATGATTGAGTATGTGGGTTTGCCTTACAACCTCTTATTTGACTCTATCTGATGTTATGACAAATTGCAATTGCTTCAATGACTTTGGACTGTTGTTGGTTACTTCTCGGTAAGGTTTTTGCTTCATACTTTGCTTTGTGAAGGAATTGTTACTTTCCCATAAGAACCTTTATGATGTATTTCTATTCTATGTGTGATCATGATGCCCTCATGTCCGTATTATGTTTTATCGACACCTTCGTCCCTAAACATATGGACATGTTTATGGAACTTGGTTTTCGCTTGAGGACAAGCGAGGTCTAAGCTTGGCGGAGTTGATACGTCCATTTTGCATCATGCTTTCATGTTGATATTTATTGCTTTATGGGCTGTTATATTACTTTGTGGTACCATATTTATGCCTTTTCTCTCTTATTTTGCAAGGTTTATTTGAAGAGGGAGAATTCAGGCAACTGGAATTCTGGACTGGAAAAGGAGCAAATCTTAGTCCACTATTCTACATAGCTACAAATGCCTTGAAAAATTACGTGGAATTTTTTGGGATTATATAAAAAATACTGGGCGAAAGAAGTACCAGAGGGGAGCTACCAGGGCGCCCAAAGCCTAGTAGCCGCCACCCCCTGGTGGCGGCTAGCAATCTTGTGGGCTCCCTGACGGCCCACTGGCCCCCCTCTTTTGCTATATGAAGGGTTTCGTTCCAGAAAAAATCAACCGGGAGCTTTTTCGTGGTTTCGCCACGGCCACGAGCCGGAACTTGAGCAGATCCGATCTAGATCTCCGGCAGGACGATCCTGCCGGGGAAACTTCCCTCCCGGAGGGGGAAATCGTCACCATTGTTATCACCAACACTCCTCTCGTCGGAGGGGAGGCATCTTCATCAACATCTTCATCAGCACCATCTCCTCTCCAATCCCTAGTTCATCTCTTGTAACCAATCTCCGTCTCACGACTCCGATTGGTACTTGTAAGGTTACTAGTAGTGTTGATTAGTCTTTGTAGTTGATGCTAGTTGGATTACTTGGTGGAAGAGTTTATGTTCAGATCCTTGATGCTATTCATTACACCTCTGATCATGATTATGATTATGCTTTGTGAGTAGTTACTTTTGTTCCTGAGGACATGGGATAAGTCATGCTGATAATAGTCATGTGAATTTGATATTCGTTCGGTATTTTGATATGCCGTATGTTGTTTTTCCTCTAGTGGTGTATGTGAACGTCGACTACATAACACTTCACCATATTTGGGCCTAGAGGAATGCATTGGGGAGTAGTAAGTAGATGATGGGTTGCTGGAGTGACAGAAGCTTAAACCCCAGTCTATGTGTTGCTTCGTAAGGGGCTGATTTGAATCCACTAGTTTAATGCTATGGTTAGACGTTGTCTTAATTCTTCTTTCGTAGTTGCGGATGCTTGCGAGAGGGGTTAATCATAAGTGGGACGCTTTTCCAAGTAAGGGCAGTACCCAAGCGCCGGTCCACCCACATATCAAACTATCAAAGTAACGAACGTGAATCATATGAACATGATGAAACTAGCATGACAGAAATTCCCGTGTGTCCTCGGGAGCGTTATTCCTCCTATAAGACTTTGTTCAGGCTTGTCCCTTGCTACAAAAGGGATTGGGCCACTTCCTGCACCATTTCTACTACTTGTTACTTATTACTTTTCGCTTGCTACGTTTCACCTCACTACACCATTACTTGTTACCGCTAATTTCAGTGCTTGCAGTTATTACCTTGATGAAAATCATTTATCAGAGCCTTCTGCTTCTCGTTGCGTTCGACACTCTTACTTATCTAAAGGACTACGATTGATCCCCTATACTTGTGGGTCATCATCCAGGAACATGTATTTGCTTCTCATGCTTGTGCTAGTGATAGAAATAGAGATGCATGCTCATATTCATCTCATGCATCATGTGTTGTTGCATCTTGAGGTGTTGTTGTTCATTGGATGCTATTTTTATGTTGGTTAGCACCGGGATCAGAGAACGAGTACGTGGATTCGGGAGAGTACGTGCAGCACGAACAAGAGCAGTTCCAAGCTGAGGATATCACACGCAAGATGATATGACCTTGATTCCATCTCTAGACTTGTTATGCTAGATTACGTTTCTTTCATCATATGCTCACTGCCTACCCCTGAACTAATTGCCTCTTGAATTGCAATGAAACCCAAACACTTATCCCTTCCTAGCAAAACTTGAATGGCTAAGTAGGCTTGCTAAGCTACTAATGTTAGCGTTGCTAGTTGCAGGTGCTTGCCTCATGTGATAACGTGAGTTGATATCATTATGTTTAATCTGTTATTTAATTAATGCACCTATATACTTGGTAAATAATGGAAGGCCTAGCCTTTTGCCGGGTGCTTTGTTCCGTTATTGCCTCCATAGTTACCGGCTACCGGTGTTTGATTCCATAATGATCGCTCCTAACACGTTCGGGGTTGTTATGGGGACCCCCTCTATAAATCGCGTAGTGTTAAGACTTGTTCGGCAGGACCCAACATTGTTGTTAATTTGCTAATCACTTAATAATAATTTGCATAGGATGATCACCCCGAGGATCTTTAATCAACAACCCGGGCCAGTGCTCCTCATGAGTGTTGTTCCAAACTGGTCTGCCTGCAGGGCCACCACCAGGAAACTAGAGGTTTGGTTCTCGTAGCTAGTTCCATCCGTCGTGTCCTGAGACTAAGATACGCGGCTCTTATAAGGGTTGTCAACACGATGGGAGGTCCTGCTAGTCTTGTCTTACCTTAGCGATATATCTTGCGTATAGGAATCCAGGTGAAGCTTTGGTTCTCCCGAGAGTTGGGGTTTTCCTCTAAGGAATCCGACGAGATCACGAGATTCGTGATAGAGGATTAATTTGCGGCCCGTGTACGTTTGTGATGGACTAGTTGGAGAACCCCTGCAGGGTTTAACCTTTTGGAAAGTCGTGCCGCGGTTATGTGGCAACTTGGAATATTTTGTTATCATCCGGTAATAGATAACTTAAACATAAGCTAATAAAATTGCTAACTGTGTGCGTAACCGTGACTGTCCCCTTCGAAGATCTCTCTTCGACCGGGAACATGGTGGGGTTATGAATGACGTAGGTAGGTGTTTAGGATCACTTATTGATCATCTATCATCGATCGCTAGAATAGACCACCTTCAATTCAAGTTCTACGTAAGTTAGCCACCTTATAAAGCTTAGGATGTTGCAACCTAAATACTTCACCTTTCCAACGTAATAACTTGACTAGTTCTGGCACCGAGGTCATAGATTGTTGAGTCCCCGTGGTTCACAAATTCCTTCACAACACCAACAGGTTCAGGTACCCCCCAGACAGGTGACCCCGACGGCACGCAGCTGGCGTAGCAGTACGACGAGGAGAGCGACCGCCTGTACGTGAACTATCCAGAAGACCGAGGTGTGGTCGTGATCATGGGCAAGCATGCAGGGTAGCATAGTCATTTCCTTGTTTTGTAATCCGTAGCGGAACTACCTTGTTTGGATGTGTGATGTAACTCTGATATACTTATGAGATGGCAATTGAATCCCTTATTGTCATTCTGTTGATATTATGTATGTGCTATGTTACCATGTTTGTGAAACTCTTAGATGCGCTTCTTTCCAATTCGGGGCCTCGTTCCCCAAATCGGAAAGGGCTGCCTCTTAGTCGTTAGAATACATGACCCAACGAAGCAGGTGTCGGTCATCAGCGAGTGTAGATGAGTCGTAGCAAGCTACAAGGACTCCATTACATCGCGTGACATTTCCCCAAAGGGACAGACACAACAATTAAGAAGGACACATGCCGGTCAACCAATGTCTCCGGAGCAGTAGCGAACTATCATGGCTCGGTGGAAACACAAAGGGGCATTTCCCCGTAAGGAGTGCTACTAAGGCATACGACTAGGTGTTCGAACCCCATACATATCAAGTACAGCACACGTACGCATGGCATACCCGATATGCATAGATACATTGATGGCATCACAACATAACCATAAACATACAAACTTTATTTAGAGGGCTCGGAAGAACCTCACACATAATATTACACAGATAGGGGTCTCACGACCCATCATCACAAGTCATTCAAACAAGTCTTACAAGCCAGCGGAAGATTAAAATTGTCTGAGTACAGACAGATGCAAAGGTAAAAGGCACATGGCCTGACTATATACAGACCCAACCTAGGGCCAGAACGTAGCTGGGACACCAGCTACTCGTCGTTGTCAACGTCTAGACAGAACCCACCATTAGGGTCATTAACAACCTCTCCAATAATTTATTAAGCAAATGTGAGTACAGAGGTACTCAGCAAGACTTCAGAATAATCTATCTACTCATGCAATGTATCAACAAGGAGTTGTGGGGTTTCATGCAGAAAGCCAGCATTTGACTCTTGGCTAGACAAAGCTACATTTTTAAATAGTTTCGACAACTTTGTTTTCTCGCACACGAGTCCACTAACTCCACAACAATACTCCATCATGGAATCATTCCGTCACCCTACTGAAATGCCATCCACGACACTCACACTTATCTTGACATTTTTATGAGTAGCCATTATAGTTTTCTATGAACAACATATGTCTCCAAGTAGTCCATATCCGCGGACGCTGCTATTCGAATAGATCATAACCCTACATGGGTGTACTTATTCACACACTCTCTCGCCACTTATCGCTATGTGCACGTCATGCACCTCGGCAACCTTCAAGCGGAAGCCCAGCGAGGGAGTCGGCCACGACCGTTAACCACGCTAATACCTAGTCCAGGTTTATCGCCTATCTGAGGGTAACCCGCACGGAAGTCCGGGCAAGATTTCCTCCACGGCCGCAAACGATGTGTGCAGGGTTCCCAAGCCCACCATCCGGGTGCCAATTGGGACACCGTGCCACTGCCTACCGCATCATAGCCCACCTATAAGGTCAGCACTATGCACGGCCTCCAGCATGACTATAAACACCAAAAACTACTTGCAACTCCTAGACCGAGTACCAAGCGATTAATAAGTCGAGAGGGTGATTAAGTATCCCAACGTGTGGTAGTATCTAGTCTTGGATTACATACACGGAACTCAGTTCCGAAGGACGGTTCGAATGAAACAACCCGCCATGTACTCCTACATAGCCTTTCACCGGTACCTTTACCAAATCAGGTTCAACACACAACCTTTATTAACTGAACACATTCTCACGATCCTGTTCATCACCCAGATGACAGACCATACACAACTCTAAGCATAGCATGCATAGCAGGATAAGGCACATCATGGCTCAAGCATCTACCAGGTATGCTAGGTTGTAAGGTTCAGCTAATTACTGTGACAAGGACAGGTCATGCAAAGGAAGTGGGTTCAACTAACGTGGTAAAAGCATTGAAAGCATTTTTGACCTAATGCAATAAGTAAGAGAAGGAGCGATAACATGGGATTTATCGGGATGATCAAAATGGTTGCTTGCCTTGTTGCTCAGCAGAGGGGTGATATCCGTCAGTCGGATAATCAGTCGTATCCGAAGGGGCGGGGCCTACCGAAAAACAACACACAAATATTAACAATCATGTGCAACAATCATGGTGCATGAACATGGCTTGAAATGAAAGATGATATATTTTAATGTGGTTGGTGAAACCTTAGTTTGCATCTGGTTTGAAATCCAAATTCAAATATCATTTGAAATGGCATATTCATCTTAATTATTTAATTGATTTGACCTGATGCTGTTTCATAACTTTGTTTTTCATGCATGAAAGTAGCACCATTGTATTCATTGGATTTTTCTGATCAATTTGCATATATTATTTGTCTGATTTGGAGTTATATTCAATTTTCTATGAATTTCCAAAGTTTTGCAATTATTCTGGAATTATATTAAAACCAGAATTAGATTTATAGCATCAGCATGACATCAGCAGGTCACCTGGCCGCTGAAAGTCAAACCTGACCAATGGGACCCACTGGTCAGTGACTCGGCCAGAAATTAGTTAAGTTTTAAACTAATTATGTATTTAACAGGGCTGGACCCACATGTCAGTGGCTATTTAACTTTTAATATAATTTTTATTTTACTTTGACTAAACTTAATTACTCTGGGGGCTGTCCCCTCTTGCCATAGACTTAGGGGAGTCAACCCCACCGGCGATGGGGTCAAACCCACCGGCGGCAAGGCTCCGGCGACCACCAGAAGGGTGGAGGGCCTTGGGTTTGCTATTCCGGTGACCACGACTGAGGGCACCCGACGATTGGCCACTCGATCGCAGCTCTATTTTTGCAAAGAGCAGGGGCTGAAACCACCGAAGATGACGCCGGCGACGAGCTTGGCGGCTGCCGGAATTCGGGCGCCATCGGAATCATAGCTACGGGGCCTATCACGCACGGGGCTGGGCTCATATAGCAACTACGTGATGCACTGATGCTAATGGTGGCCTTGGAATGACCAACCGATCACCAGAGAGCTACCGGCGACGAGGTCCCGCGGCGGATCTCGTCGGGCTCCGATGGAATCGGGGCCTAGAGCTCGGGATCGAAGGGGAAAATGAGGGGGAAAGCACCCTGAGGTCACCGGGAGTGAAGAGGCGACGAGATCGGGCTCGGGGACGGTCCGAGGAGGGAGAACAACGAGGCAAGCTCCGGGGATCCGAGGTTGAAGACGATGGCGTCACGGCGTCTCAGGGGTTCTCGGTGTCGAGCGACTGGTTGGAGAGCTTCAGGTGACCAAGGCGAAGCTATTGCGCAGCTCAGGTGAGGGGGAAAAGGGCTGGAGCGACGGCGAGCTCGAGCTCAGTTCGGGCTCTAATGGCGGACAAGAGGGGAAGGGGCACAGGGGCGAATGAGGAAGGGGAGAGGATGGGAACGAGCTCGGGGAGGCTTATCCTCCCTCTCCAGCTCATCCGGGCGAGCCAGGCACGCTCACACGTGTGTGGCCGTGCCGGACGGAGCGGCGGCCACCTCCTGCTCTGACTGGCGAAGAAGGAAGACGACAGAAGGGAGGAGATGGGCCTGGGCCAAGTTAAGCGCCAGATAACTCTTTTCCCATTTATTTTTCATTTCTATTTCTGTTAATTGCTTTCTGACTTTGTTTTCTTTTATTTTTGGCTCCAAACTATTCCTAAAATAGTTTGAAACATGCTGAAATGTTATTTGAAATATTTTCAAATATATATAAGAGTTTCAGCATTTTTGAAAACTTTGAAATATTTGAAATCAATTATATATTTGATTTCAGTAGCTTTTACCTTTAATTTAAAATGCCAATAGCACTTTGAAAACATATCTTACCCCTCATATTTTGTTTTCAACATTTATCAGAAATGATGAACTTTTCTATTGGCCATTTTGGAATTTTGAATTTGCCACCAAAATGGAAAAGCTTTTGAATATAGAGTTGCTAGGTTTTGCTTTGGTTTTCTTTTCTTTGCTTTTGGATTTCATTTCATTTTCTTGGATGCGAAGAAGAAGACATGAGCACAAATTGCTAGACTCTAGTAGGAATCAGGGATGTGACATCCCCCAAGCTTAGACCTCGCTTGTCCTCAAGCGAAAGCCTAGATCAATAAACATGCCCACATGTTTAGGGAGAGAGGTGTCGACAAAACAAGATACGAACATGCAGGCATCATGATCATGATTAGAATAATAATACCAACATATAATCTCTCATGCTAAAGTGGCAGTTCCTTCACAAAGTAAAGCATGGATCAAGAACCTTACCGAGAAGTAACAACCGATAGCCTGTAGTCATTGAAGCAATTGCAATTTATCACAACATCAGAAAGAGTCAAATAAGAGCTTGTAAAGCAAATCCACATACTCAATCATCCTTTCGTTCTCTAAAATTGCTACAACTCACATGGTACTCATGAGATCAAAGTTTCAGCTGGACACAGAGAAAGATGGGGGCTTATAGTTTCGCCTCCCAACTGCTTACCTCAAGGGTAATGTCAACAACAATAATTCATGAATACTTACTTCCAAGTTGACATATGAATATAGATCTTTCCCTACCATATGACGTTAGCCAAGATAAAGGCAAAATAAGGAATTGGTGAAGATCACCATGACTCTTTCAAGGCAAAAAGTAAAGGTACAAGATAGGCCCTTCGCAGAGGGAAGCAGAGGTTGTCATGCGCTTTTGAGGTTTGGATGTGTGTCATCTTAGTGCGGAGGAACGTCACTTTATATTGCCTCCTGTGATAAAGAACTTTATTATGCAGTGTGTCGCTTTTATGTCTTCCTCATCACAAGTTCGTACAAAGCTTATTTTCCACACACTAATAGATCATACATATTAGGGAGCAATTTTTGTTGCTTGCACCGATGACAACTTACTTGCGGGATCTTATTGAATCCATAGGTAGGCATGGTGGACTCTCATGGCAAAACTGGGTTGAAGGTTTATGGATGCACAAGTAGTATCTCTACTTGGTGCGGGAGGTTTGGCTAATACGAGGTGGAAGCAATCATCTCATGCTAAGGGATCTCTAATCATATAACATTGTTCGGAACCAAGCAAACACTATTCATTATGCCGTCTTCCTTGTCCAACATCTACTTCTAAGCATGTATTAGTTTAGTGAGTGTTCACAATCATAGATGGTGTCAAAGATGATATATTTATATGTGAACCTCTCCTTCTTTATCACTTCCTGTTAATTGCAACAATGACGAAAGTCTACGTTTTCCTACCCTCAACAAGTTTCAATCAACATTCTTTTTATATGTGATGCCATCACTTCCCATAAGATCATTACATGATCTTTCATGCTCTTGTTCTTTCTCAATCGTTTGATCATGGCATGAGGCAAAGCCCTTCAACTAAGACACTCTTTCTTATATGGCTCACGAGCTCGAATACATCGGGGGTGACACAAAGCAAAACTCAAGCCTAAACACTAAGACTTTTATTCTACTAGAGAAAGAGAAAACTGAAAAGGAACAAACTAAAACAAAAGTAAAGGCAAAAGATGTGATGGTGATACGATACCGGGGAAACTCCCCCAAGCGTGGCAAAAGCCAAGGGGATTGCCCATACCCATGCTTAGTTGTCTTCCTTTGGAGGTATTGGTGGTGGAGTTGTTTTGTCCTTTGATTCCAAGAGGGCCATCAATCATTGATTTATACCTTCGAGATCTATGATATGTTTCTCCAGCAAAACAACTTCACGAGTGAGATAAGTATTGCGAGCACGGGTTGTTTCACAAAACCTCAAGAGTTCAATCAAGGATGGAGACAGTACGTGGAGTTAGGGTTGGAGGAAATCCACTTCTTCAACTTCTTCCTTGTTGAGCATAGATTGCACTTCGTCCCATGCCTGATTCTTCTCCTTAGTTTTGCCCTTGGTTTCTTTAGGTAGCCTTTCCTTAGCCTCCATGACATCCATCCTTTTAAGATCAGCATTTACTTCTCCATAAACTTGAGGGAGATTGTTCTCCCCCACAGATTCCTGAGACGACATCTTGCTCTAAATTTGCGACACAAAACAGGCTCGAAAGGAAAACAAAGGAAATCTACGTGATACGAGGATCAGACCCTACGAGAGAATATATAATGATTTTTTTCCGACCAGAAGGAGTACTCCGCACGAAAACAGAGTCCGGGACGCACACGAGGTGCCCACAAGCCCCCCAGGCGCGGCCAGGGGGTGGGCCCGCGCCTGGCAGGCTTCTCGCCTCCTCGCGCACTTTTCGGAATACTTCCAATTTTTCTATTTTTTCAAATATTCCAAAATGGAGAAAAATTCCTACTCAAAAAGTTTTGGAGTCTGTTTTCTTACCGAATCACATACGTCTTCGTTTTCGGAGTCTGAAACAGGCTGATTAATATCCCTTAGGTATTCTTCCGGAGTTATGGTATTGATAATATTGCTTTCAACATTTATGGGAGTACGTGAGATATAATGCTTGATTCTCTCCCCATTTACCACTATTGGACAATTACCTTCCGTGTTGTTGATCTTGATAGCACCGAAATGATATACTTCCTCAACAATATAGGGACCTTCCCATTTAGAGAGAAGCTTGCATGCAAAAAATCTTACATGAGAATTATATAGCAAGACATAATCACCTACATTGAACTCACATTTTTGTATCCTTTTATCGTGCCACCTCCTAACCTTTTCTTTGAACAACCTGGTGCTGCTGGCTACGACTATAGGGATTTCCTTGGCAAATATGCAAAGGATTCCCCCGCGGCCTTGGAGCCTTGCGTTGGTGTTCCCTTGAAGAGGAAAGGGTGATGTAGCACAACGGCGGTAAGTATTTCCCTTAGTTTGAGAACCAAGGTATCAATCCAGTAGGAGGATCGCGTCAAGTTACAAGTACCTACACAAACACAAAGAGCTTGCACCCAACACTATGAAGGGGTTGTCAATCCCTTATAGATTGTTTGCAAAGTGAGAACTGAAAGCAAAAAGTAAACAAAGCTAAGTAAAAGTAAAAGCGGAGATGATAATTGTGAATAGACCCGGGGGCTGTAGTGTTCACTAGTGGCTTCTCTCATGAAAGCAAGTAGACGGTGGGTGAACGAATTACTGTCAAGCAATTGATAGAACCGCGCAAAGTCATGACATTATCTATGGCAATGATCATACATATAGGCATCACGTCCAAAACAAGTAGACCGATACTTTCTACATCTACTACTATTACTCCACATGTCGACCGCTATCCAGTATGCATCTAGTGTATTGAGTTCATAAGAACAGAGTAACGCCTTAAGCAAGATGACATGATGTAGATGGACAATCTCAAATCTATGATGAAAACCCATCTTCATACCCTTGATGGCAACAACACGATGCGTGCCTTGTTGCCCCCTTCTGTCACTGGGAAAGGTCACCGCACAGTATGAACCCAAAACCAAGCATTTCTCCCATTGCAAGAATCATAGATCTAGTTGGCCAAACAAAACCCAAGACTCGGAGAGACTTACAAGGATATCAAATCATGCATACAAGAAATCAGCAAAGACTCAAATATAATTCATAGATAATCTGATCACAAATCCACAATTCATCGGATCTCGACAAACACACCGCCAAAGAGGATTACATCAGATAGATCTCCATGAAGATCATGGAGAACTTTGTATTGAAGATCCAAGAGAGAGAAGAATCCATCTAGCTACTAACTACGGACCCGTAGGTCTGAAGTAGACTACCCATGAGTCATTGGAGAGGCAATGATGTTGATGTAGAAGCCCTACAGCTCCAAAGTCCCGTCCCGCAGGGCACCGGGAAGAGTCTCCAGATGAGATCTTGCGGAAACGGAAGCTTGCGGCGGCGGAAAAGTGGTTTCGTGGACGCCCTTATATTTTATGGGATTTTAGGGAATATATAGGCCAAAGAGCTAGGGTAGGGGAGCTCCAGGGCCACAAGCTTGGTAGCCGCGGCCCCCCTGACCGCGGCTACAGGGCTTGTGGGCCCCCTGTGGGCCTCCTGCCTTGGCCCTCAAGTCCCCCGATCTTCTTCTGTTCTGGAAAATTCATTTCAGGGATTTTATTCCGTTTGGACTCTGTTCCAAAATCAGATCTGAAAAGAGTCAAAAACATAGAAAAAATAGGAACCGGCACTTGGCACTGAATTAATAAGTTAGTCCCAAAAAAGATATAAAAGGTATACAAAACATCCAAAGTTGACAAGATAACAACATGAAACCGTCAAAAAATTAGATATGGTTGAGACGTATCACCTGGCATTGTCATATGCATGAGTTCTCCATTCATCAAGCGAGCTAATGTCAAATAGCCTCTTCTCACCAGCAAGTTCAATATCCAAGTTGAGCTCTTTGATTGCCCAATAAGCTTTATGCTCTAGCTCCAGAGGTAAATGACATGCTTTACCGTACACCATTTTGTATGGAGACATGCCCATGGGATTCTTATAAGAAGTTCTATAAGCCCACAGTGCATCATCGAGCTTCTTAGACCAATTCTTTCTAGACCTGTTGACACTCTTTTGCAGAATTAATTTAATCTCTGTATTGCTTAGCTCTACTTGACCACTGGACTAAGGGTGATAGGGAGACACAATAATATGGTTGACATCGTACTTAGCAAGCGTTTTACGAAAAGCACCATGAATGAAATGTGAACCACCGTCGGTCATTAGATATCTAGGGACTCCAAATGTAGGGAAAAGAACTTCTTTAAGCATCCTGATAGAGGCGTCGTGATCAACACTACTAGTAGGGATAGCTTCTACCCACTTAGTGGCGTAATCAACAGCAACTAGGATATGAGTATACCCGTTGGATTTTGGAAAAGGTCCCATATAATCAAAGCCCCAAACATCAAATGGTTCAATGACAAGTGAATAGTTCATACGCATTTCCTGACGTTTACTGATATTACCTATTCTTTCACATTCGTCACAAAGTCAAGACAAACTTACGGGCATCCTTGAAGAGAGTGGGCCAATAGAAACCTGATTGCAATACCTTGTGTGCAGTTCTATCTCCCGCATGGTGTCCTCCGTAGGCCTCAGAGTGACACTTCTGTAGGATCTGTCCCTGTTCATGTTCAGGTACACAACGTCTAATAATACCATCTACTCCTTCCTTATAAAGGTGAGGATCATCCCAAAAGTAATGTCTCAAGTCAAAGAAGAATTTCTTCCTTTGCTGGTATGTGAAACTACGTGGTATATATTTGGCAATGGTATAGTTTGCATAATCAGCATACCACGGTGCACTACGTGAAGTATTGATGGCATTCAATTGCTCATTAGGAAAGCTATCATCAATAGGTTGTGGGTCATCAAGAACATTCTCCAACCTAGACAAGTTATCTGCTACGGGGTTATCAGCACCCTTTCTGTCGACAACGTGCAAATCAAATTCTTGTAGCAAGAGAACCCATCTGATAAGTCTAGGTTTAGCGTCTTTCTTCTCCATGAGGTACTTGATAGCAACATGATCAGTGTGAATAGTGACTTTGGAATCAACTATGTAAGACCTGAACTTTTCACATGCAAACACAATTGCTAAAAATTCCTTCTCTGTAGTAGCATAGTTTCTTTGGCCACTGTCTAGAGTTTTACTAGCATAGTGAATAACATTCAACTTCTTGTCAACTCTTTGCCCTAGGACAGCACCAACAGCATAATCACTAGCATCACACATGATTTCAAAAGGTAAGTTCCAATCAGGTGGTTGAACAATAGGTGCAGTTATCAAAGCCTTCTTAAGTATTTCGAAGGCTTCCTCACAATCATCGTGAAAAACAAAAGGAATATCCTTTTTCAAGAGATTGGTAAGAGGCCTAGAAATCTTAGAGAAGTCTTCAATGAACCTCCTATAGAAACCAGCATGACCAAGGAAACTTCTTATACCTTTGATATCTGTGGGGTTTGGCATTTTCTCGATTGCATCAACCTTAGCCTTATCGACTTCAATACCTCTTTCAGAAATTTTATGTCCTAAGACGATGCCTTCATTAACCATAAAGTGGCACTTCTCCCAATTCATGAGAAGATTGGTGTCTTTACATCTCTGCAAGACTCGATCAAGGTTGCTGAGGCAATCATCAAAAGAAGACCCATAAACGGAGAAGTCATCCATGAAAACCTCAACAATCTTTTCACAAAAGTCAGAGAATATAGCCATCATACATCTTTGAAAGGTGGGAGGTGCATTACATAAGCCAAAAGGCATACGTCTATAAGCAAAGGTACCGAAAGGACAGTGGTTTTCTCCTGATCAGATTGTGCAAGTGGTATTTGGGAGAAACCAGAATAGCCGTCTAGGAAGCACAAGTGTGTGCATTTAGACAGTCTTTCTAGCATTTGATCGATAAAAGGCAAAGGGTAATGATCTTTCCTAGTGGCTTTATTCAATTTCCTAAAATTGATCACCATCCTATAGCCAGTAATAATCCTCTGTGGGATCAATTCATCCTTATCATTAGGGACAACGGTAATACCTCCCTTCTTAGGGACGCAATTCACCGAACTCACCCAATCACTATGAGCAACAGAATAGATAATACCTGCTTCTAGGAGCTTTAGTATTTCTTTTCTTACTACCTCTTTCATCTTAGGATTTAATCTCCTTTGATGATCAGCAACTGGCTTGGAATCAGGATCAATTTTAATCTTGTGCTGGCATAGAGTGGGACTAATGCCCTTAAGATCATCAAGACTATATCCAATAGCAGCACGGTGCTTCCTCAGAGTTTTTTGTAACTTATTTTCTTCATGCTCTGAGAGGCTAGCACTAATTATGATAGGATATATCTCTTTTTCATCAAGATAAGCATACGTAAGAGTATCTGGCAACTGTTTAAGCTCGAACACAGGATCACCCTTTGGTGGGGGTGGATCCCCAAGCAGTTCAACAGGCAAATTATTCTTAAGGATAGGATATTGTTCTAAGACAACTCTATCTATCCCATCCCTTTCATCCATATGCATATAATTTTCATTCTCAAGCAAGTATTGCTCTAAGGGATCAGTAGGAGGCACGACAATAGAGGCTAAGGCAATGGTTTTATCCTTAATAGGCAACTCCTTTTCATGAGGTTGTCTACCAAACTTGGAGAAATTGAACTCGTGTGACACACCTTCAAAGCCAATAGTTACAGTTTGCTTCTCACAGTCAATATGAGCATCGACGGTATTGAGGAAGGGTCTGCCAAATATGATGGGACAAAAGCTATCTTGAGCGGTAGCAAGAACAAGAAAATCAGGATGATACTTTGTTTTACCACACAAGACTTCAACATCCCTAATAATTCCCACACTGCAGATGGTATCTTTATTGGCAAGCTGAATAGTGGCATCAATAGGTTCTATCTCAATAGGTGCAATCTCGTATTTGATTTCATCATATAAGGATTGAGGTATTGCACTAACACTAGCACCCACGTCACATAAACCATGATAACAATGATCTCCTATCTTAACAGAAACAACAGGCGTGCCAACAACAGGCCTATGTTTGTCTCTAGCATGAGGTTTAGCAATTCTAGCAGCATCATCACACAAGTGAATATTATGTCCCTCAACATCGTCGGATAGAAGATCTTTGATAATAGCAATGCTAGTTTCAACTCTAATTTTCTCAGGAGGTGTAGGTGTTCTAATGTAGCCTCTACGTATCACAGTTGAAGCTTTAGAATGATCCTTTATCCTAACAGGGAAAGGTGGTTTCTCAATGTAAGCACTGGGAACAACAGGATCATTATAGGCAATGATTCTCGCTTCAACTGGATTCGGTTTAACTACATTGACTTCTACGAGAGGATGATATTTAAACCACTTCTCTTTGGGGAGATCAATATGAGCAGCAAAGGATTCACACAAGGAAGCTACTATCTCAGAGTCAAGTCCATACTTAGCGCTAAAGTCACAAAAAGTATTTGTTTCAACAAAGGATTTAACGCAATCAAACTTGAAATTCATACCTAACTCCTTACCTTCTTCAAGATCCCAATCTTCAGAGTTGCGTTTAATTCTCTCCAATAAATTTCATCTGAAGTCAATATCTCTCTTCATAAAGGAACCGGTACAAGAAGTGTCAAGCATGGTGCAATCATCATGAGAAATCCGAGCATAGAAGTTTTGAATGAAAATTTCTCTCGAGAGCTCATGGTTGGAGCCTGAATATAACATTGATTTAAGCCTCCCCCAAGCTTGAGCGATGCTTTCTCTGTCACGAGGCCGAAAATTAGAAATATAATTCCGATCACGATGTACTAAATGCATAGGATAAAACTTTTGATGAAATTCCAATTTCAACCGATTGTAGTTCCATGATCCATTATCATCACATAGCCTATACCATGTCAACGCCTTATCCTTCAAAGATAAAGGAAAGACCTTCTTCTTGACCTCATCCTCGGGCAAACCTACAAGATTAAATAAACCACAAACTTCATCCACATAGATTAGATGCAAGTATGGATGTGATGTTCCATCTCCTGTAAAAGGATTAGCCAGCAGTTTCTCAAGCATACCCGAAGGAAATTCAAAGCAAATATTTTCAGTAGGTGCAGAAGGTTGAGGAGCAACTCTTTGTGCTTCCGTTCGAGGTGAAGATACCCCGAACAAGCCCCTCAAAGGACTAGTTTCCATAGTGACAAGTGACAATAAATTTCAGCACACTATATGAATGTTTCCTTACCAAGTTCCACTTACCAAAGGCGCTTCTATAAGTGCATCTAGTGCCCCTTAGTGATTTTGGTGGTTTGAAGACTTATAGGTTAAGTATATAATGTGTTCATGAGTGTACACAGGATCTATAAGTCACTGAGGAGTTTGAAATATTTGATGAATATCGACCCCTAAAATGTATATCTTCAGTTGAAGAAATTGGTCTGAAGCTGAAGAATTGCATCGCGAAGAATCTGCGATGAAATTGATATTCCTCATGAAGATATTGAAATTGAGGAATTTGGTGTGTCCTGAAGAAAATCATTCTGAAGACTTTGAAGCATCAAGATTTACTCTTTGTGTTTTGTTTTCTTCACACTTGAGTAAGAGGAACACCGTACTGTTAAAGGGGGTCGAAGTTACACTTTGGAATGAATTTCCTCATGATGCTCAACCCAAGCCTAATCCTACCAAAAGCCTCAAGTGAGAAATATGAGTGACGTGAGGACTCTCGCAGTTGAGGGTTCCGACCATTTCGATAGCCACACCACATCATTGGTCTTATCCACACCAACGGTCATATTATTTAAGGGCATTAGTGTCAAATCATGTCGGGATGCTCTCAGGCTATAAATAGCCGCCCCCCACAACCATTAGCTGGTTGGCTCCTCCGTTAGAAATTGACACTTGTCATAAGAGCAACCCAATTCCTCAGAGTGTTCGAGAGTAATTCATCAGTGAGGAAATACCCCAAACACCAAACCACAAACCGAGAACCAAGTGAGTGAGCATCACTGAAGAAGTTGTTCTTGTGTGGGACTGAAGCCTTTTACCTTTGAGGACTGTGCATCCTCCAGACGGTTAGGCGTCATGGTCTAGAGCAATCCAGCAGTCAATTGTGGATCGTCGGGTGACCAAGTTTGTGAGGGTTTGGAAGTCTGCCCTGAAGACTTACCACAAGTGTTGGGCGAGGATTGTGTGTTCTTAGCCCAAGGAGAATACGGTAGGGGCTGTGTGTCCCCGCACTGTGTGTCTTATGGTTTCAATACCAAACCGCTCCAAACTAGATGTACAACTGTCACAGCAGTTGGAACTGGGTCATCAACTACTGTCTTCGCTGTGAAACGGGTTCTAATTCCTCAACTCTTTATATTCCTAGGATTATGTGTTGATGATTTCCACTGTCACTGTTTGAAGAATTTGCCGAAGTCTTTCTCTGAAATTCCTCAACCCCAAATTCTTCACGCAAGTTAATCCTCATCTGTTTCGACGTGCCTGCTTACTATGCAATATGTTTTCACATTCCTCATACTGAAAAACAGTTGTATTGAAACTTTCCACTTGTGATCCTTTACTGTTTCCGCTGTAAGTTAGTCATCAGTGAGGAATTTCCTCAAAAGGAATTTCCTCTGTGATGAAATTCTAAAAATCTCCTATTCACCCCCCCCCCTCTAGTCAATATAACGCACTTTCAATTGGTATCAGAGCAAGGTACTCCCTTGTTCTGTGTGATTTTGGTTTAACCACCTGGAGTTTTAGTTATGTCAACTGCAGGCATGATTAAGGTTATTGCAGCATGTCCTACTTTCGAAGGAAAGAACTTTCCCTTCTGGAAGACAAAGATGCAGATGCATCTACAAGCTATTGACAATGATCTCTGGTATATTGTGGAACATGGCGTCCCCATCATCTATGCTAGTGTCTCTGTTGCTGATGTGAAGAAATTCAAGCAACTTGATTCTCAAGCGAAGAATATCATCTGTGGCCATCTGAGCCCAGGCCAGTTTGGAAGAGTGAGTGCTTTGGGCTCAGCAACACTTATCTCGGAGAGAGTGTGCAAAGTAAATGAAGGAGTATCAACCCAGCGTGATTCTCGAGTTGATGTTCTTCGCAGTCTCTTCAATCGCTTCAAGAGGCTTGACAATGAAAGCTGCCAAGATACCTTTGATCGCCTCACTGACATATCAAATGAACTGCAAGCACTGGGAGCTCGAGACATTACTGATCACGAAGTTGTGAAGAAACTGCTAAGATCTTTGGATTCTTCATTTGATACTTTAGTCGTGATGATTCGGTAAATCTTCAAGAAGAGATATGAGGAAATCAGAATCTTCATCTCAGGACTACAAGAAAAGAACCTGCCACAAATGCAAGAAATCAGGCCACTACATTGTTGATTGTCCCCATTGGGGAAAGGAATCAAAGAAGAAGAAATACAAGGATGACAATTCTGATGACTTGAAGAAGAAGAAGAAATCTTCAAAATCCGCATCTTCAAAGCCCTCATCGCACAAGAAGACTAGTTTCAGAAAGGCTAGGGCACTTATTGGCAAGGAAATGGATTCCAAGGCAAAATCAGAGGAATGTGATGAAGAGGAGGGTTCTGATGAAGACTCAGAATCCGGACAAGCCAGTCCTGCACTTGCAACCACTTTCGTCGGCAAGTCAATCTTCAACCTTGAAGAAGATGATAACACCATCCACACTGATGACTATGCTGATGACTTCGCTCCAACCTATTGCTTCATGGCAAAAGGTTCAAAGGTACCGAATGATGCTTCCTCCTCTGATTCAAGTGACTGTGACCCTAATGATTATATAAAACCCAGTTACAGTAAACTTGCTATCATTGCCACTAAACAACAAACTGCCCTGGAAAAGCTTCAGAAACTGCTAAATAGAAGTGATGATTTGTTGAATGATGAAATGAATCTTACCCAAATCCTCACTGAAGATGTGAAAAGTCTTCAGTCTAGATTTGATAATCTTCAAGATCGTTATGATACACTCCTCGCTGATCATGAGAATCTTTCCTATGAATTTCTTCAAAGGAAGCTTGATCTAGAGAAGCTGAGGATTTCTCATGATGATCTTCGTGTGGAAAATGATTTATTACTAGCTCAACAGATCAGCGCTGCTCGAGCTGAATTCATTCCTCCATGTCTTAAATGCATTGAACGCGAAACTCCTAATTCTTCACCAGAATCATCAAATGCTTCAATTACTAGAAATTCTTCAACTGCTCCTGTAGTGTTAAATTTCTCACTTGAGGAAAACACAAATGTCACTGATGAAAATGCAGGGTTGAAGGAATTGTATGTGACAGGCATATACAAAAGCCCCAAAGGACATCAAACCCTTTGTGATGTGCTCAAAAAGCAGATCTTGAACAGGAACCCGAGGAAAGAAAGAATTGCCTTTGAGAGGAAATTGAATGCTGATGGATCTTATTGGAAACCTGAGCAGTATCCCAAAACCTCATGGGTTGCTGCTACTGGGCCTCCTTTTGATCCATCCAATCTAACTGGCTTTTCATGTGAATTATCCTATTCCTCAGATGAGTCATTTGACTCCAACTATAAACTGTTCAAAAATCAATCTCGTGAAGTATTTGCTCGATATGTTGGAACTAACTGCAGGAATGGCCCTCCCTTGAGGAAAATCTGGGTTCCCAAAAGATGTCTTGAAAATCTTCAGGTGAATGTCCTCATGACACCACCGATGAAGAATATGAACCCCAAATCAAATTCCTCTGGAGGACCAAAGTCTTCAAGAGGATCAAAATCCTCAGCTGGTCAAAATTATGCTCGTACTCGTGCTAATGCTTCTAACATGCAGGGAAACTACAAGATATATGAATATGAGCGTTACTCCTCAAATCATTATGTTCATAAATCCTCAAACCAGTTCTCTGCATATTCATATGAGTACTTTAACCCCCTTACTGTTAAGAGAAGTGCATTAGGTTCAATGCCACCTTTCTCATATGGTGCTCGCGGGATGATGACTGCTTTACCACCCCTTCAGATGTGGGTGGTGAAGAAATTGAACTAATCACTTCTGCAGGACAGGTCTCCAGATGAAAATCATCATCTGAAGAATTTGCTGGAGACCTGAGGAAATGCTTGATAAGACGAAAGCTAATATTGATGAAATAGAAATATTTCACATGTCCCTATAGTCTTGTTATGATGAAATTCCTATTTGATGAAATTGATATCATATTCTTCAAGTTTGAAGCATATGAGATGGTAAGCTGTACTAACTCATCTGCAGGATGACAAACCCAAAAGTATTGAGTGGGTTCTTGATAGTGGCTGCACACATCACATGACTGGTGATAAAATCCTGCTGATGAATATGACACTAATTCCATCACCTCTGAAGCAAATCACATATGCTGACAAAGGTAAAAGCAATGTATTGGGACTTGGCAAAGTGGCTATTTCCAAGGATAGGCATATGGACAAAGTGATGCTTGTTGAATCCCTTAGATTTAACCTCATGTCAGTCTCAATGCTTCGTGATCTTGATATGATTGTTATATTTGGTAGATATAGATGTGTTGTGATCATGGAATCTGATAAATCCAAAGTCTTCGAAGGTGTAAGAATAGGGGAGTTGTACATTGTTGATTTCTCTATAGGTCCTCAACCAGCCACTTGCTTACTAGCAAAAACCTGAGAAGGATGGGTGTGGCACCGAAGACTAGGTCATGCAGGCATGAGGAATTTGCACACGCTCGTGAAGAAGAAGCATGTCATCGGCATCGAATCAGTCAAATTCCTCAAGGATCATCTATGTGGTGCATGTGAATCTGGGAAAATGACCAGATCCAAGCTTCCCTCGAAGACTATCATGACCACTACTCGTCCCTTCGAATTGCTTCATATGGATCTATTTGGACCTACTCACTATGCCACACTAACCAATGCAGCATATTTATATGGCTTCGTCATAGTTGATGATTATTCGAGATATACATGGGTGCATATCATCTTATATAAAACTGAAGTGCAGGAAATCTTCAAACGATTTTCTTCAAGGGCCTCGACGAACTTCGGCATCAAGATCAAACATATCAGGAGTGATAATGGAACAGAGTTCAAAAACACTAGTCTTGATGATTATCTTGATGAACTTGGTATTACTCACGAATTATCTGCTCCTTATACTACTCAAAAGAACAGTGTCGTCGAAAGGAAGAACAAGACTCTGGTTGAGATGGCAAGAACCATGCTTGAAGAATGTCAGACTCCTCGTCGCTTTTTGCCTGAAGCAATCAACACTGCATGCCATATCATCAACAGGGTATATCTTCACAAATTCCTCAAGAAAACCTCATATGAACTCCTCACTGATAAGAAACCCAATGTAAGTTATTTCAAAGTCTTCGGTGCAAAATGTTGGATTAGAGATCCTCACCGTAGCTCAAAATTTGCACCTAACGCGTATGAGGGTTTTATGCTCGGTTATGGAAAGGACTCGTACACCTACAGAGTCTTCAACAACTATCACAACAAAGTTGTTGACACTGTAGATGTGCGGTTCGATGAAACTAATGGCTCGCAAAGAGAGAAATTGCCTTCTGATCCAGATAAGTTGTCTCCTGAGGAAGCAATAAAGCTCAAACCTACTGAAGACATTGTTCCCACTGAGGAAATTGATGAAGAAACCATCCCCATCACTGATGAAAATCAAGAAGGTGCTCCTGAGGAAATTGCTCCAGAACCACTTCCTCCGCACAGACGAAATCCTCAACCAGCTCATCCGAGAATTGCAAATGAAGTAGAACTTGACAAAATCCTCAATGACATCAACGCGCCAGGTCCTCTCACTCGCGGGCAAAAGCTTCACACTTAGTTAACTTTTGCGGGCATTTCTCCTTTGTATCTATCACAGAACCCTCAAAGTTGTTGAGGCTTTCCTGGAACCGGAGTGGATCCAAGCTATGCAAGACGAACTTCTTCAATTCAAGCTGAATGACGTATGGGAGCTCGTCAAACGACCAGGTCCTCGCAAGCACAACATCATCGGAACCAAGTGGATTTTCCGAAACAAGCAAGATGAGGATGGTCAAGTGGTGAGGAATAAGGCACGACTTGTAGCCCAAGGCTACACCCAGGTTGAAGGAATAGATTTCGATGAAACTTTTGCACCTGTTGCTAGACTTGAAGCTATTTGAATACTACTTGCTTATGCTAATCATCATAACATCATATTGTATCACATGGATGTGAAAAGTGCATTCCTCAATGGTAAGCTTGAGGAAGAAGTATATGTTTCTCAACCCCCGGGTTTTGAGGATCCAAAGAATCCAGACAAAGTCTTCAGACTCAAAAAGGCACTCTATAGTCTCAAGCAAGCCCCTCGGGCATGGTATGATACATTGAAGGAATTCCTCATGAAGAAAGGCTTCAAACCTGGTTCACTCGATCCAACTCTTTTCACTAAATCCTATGATAATGAGCTATTTGTGTGCCAGATATATGTCGATGATATTATATTTGGCTGTACTGACAAACGATACAGTGATGAATTTGCTTACATGATGAGTGAAGAATATCATATGTCTATGATGGGGGAGCTGAAATTCTTCTTAGGTCTTCAAATTCGTCAACAACGCAATGGAATCTTCATATCACAGGAGAAATACCTCAAGGATGTTCTGAGGAAATTCAACATGCATGAATGCAAAGGTGCCAAGACTCCAATGCCTACCAACGGCCACCTCGGCACTGATGAAAATGGTAAAGAATTCGATCAGCAGGTATATCGCTCTATGATTGGCTCTTTATTGTATCTATGTGCATCTAGGCCAGATATATCGCTTAGTGTTTGCATGTGTGCACGTTTTCAAGCAAAACTGAAGGAATCACACCATAAGGCTGTGAAGCATATTCTTCAATACTTAGCTCACACACGAACACTAGGATTATGGTATCCCAAGGGCTCGAATCTTCATTTGGTAGGGTATTCTGATTCTGACTATGCTGGTGACCTTGTGGATCGCAAGTCAACTTCTGGCACATGCCATTTCCTTGGAAGATCACTAGTTTGTTGGTCCTCAAAGAAGCAGAACTGCGTATCACTCTCCACTGCCGAAGCTGAGTACATTGCTGCTGGTTCATGCTGTGCGCAATTGCTATGGATGAAGCAAACCCTCAAGGACTACGGGAGCAACATGAAGAATGTGGCTCTCTACTGCGACAATGAGAGTGCAATCAAGATTGCGTACAAACCAGTACATCACTCGAAGACCAAGCACATCCAAATTCGTCATCATTTTCTTCGGGACCATGTCCTCAAGGGAAATATCCTCATCGACCATGTGAAGACTGATGATCAACTGGCAGATATCTTCACTAAGCCCTTGGATGAGAAAAGGTTTTGCAAGTTGCGGTGTGAGCTAAATAACTTAGAATCTTCAAATGTTTTGTAAAAACATGCACACATCCTAACACTTATGCAAAATTGATGACTTAGATGTGCAACACACGATGAATCGATTTTCTTCAACTAATGAAGAATATCACTCTGAATGTGAAGAAATCAACGAAGAAATTGATTCTCAGGGCCCTACGACAATTGTACGCGGCGTGTGTAATCAATATTCTTACATGGTGGGTCACGCCACCGCCCAACATGAAATTCCTCAAGTTGATTTTCTTCAAAGTTCCATTTCCTCAAAATTTGATTTTCTTCAAAACAGTTGTTCTTCGTTGTGGCGATTTATCACAAAATCCTCAAGTTAGTCAAAACTTCAAAAACAATTGATGACTTTCGTTTACCTAGATATACTGTGATTTCAAGTCCTCAACAGCATTCACTTATAGCTATTTCTTCAAATTGCATGTGATCGGACCCTACTTTCCCATTTTCTATTCTCATCCAGTCTATTCAATTCTTCATATGCGTTCTACTTGAAACTTTGTTCGAAATCCTCACTACGTCCTTGTCAGGTGATGATTTTGTAACAAAATCCTCAATTCTTCAAAAATATTTTTTTAATGAACAGTAACTGAACCCCACTTTCCTCGTTCGGATAACCACGATCTCCACCGCTTTGCCTGTAAGCTACACGTGTCCTGCGGAGACATAGAGGCAGGGGCTATTCGGTCCGATTTCCTAGCGCCAACAATAACTGCCTCGCTATAAATATGTCCCCATCCCCCTCGGTAAAACACTTCTTCGGTCCATCGCACTCCTGCTACAGCAAAAGCACCGAACCCTAGCGCCACCGCTGGAAGTCTCGTCGCCGGCGAAGAAGAGCTTCACTGCCTTGACTTTTTTGTCGCCGAAACCATGCCGGAGTGGGACCATCCTCATCCGCCGCCGCCGTAGACGTCCTCTGCTACCGGGTTAGGGCGCATTGGACCCGCACCGAAAGAGCTTCTCCCTGCTACTCTTCTCTGTTCTTCGTGCGCGCCATCTAGGGTAAATAAAAACCCTATTTTTACAGCAACTTTGATCTACTATTTTACCTCTGATATGTGAAAACTGTTTTCCTCAAGAATCCATATGCATCTCATTACTCAAACACTGCCTATCACCACACTATTGATGAACTTCACTAAGTATCTAAGATTTTCACGAGATACCTCAATTGTGCGAATTTTCGGATATGTACAACTCTTGAACCGAAGAACAGTATGCATAGGCAAATTCCTCAACCACTGGTCAAATTCCTCAACTGTCAATTTTTTTCATTTTCTTCAAATCTGAGAACGCATATGACCTCTCCAAATTCCTTGCAACTATACTCTGTTCACAGGTACACACATGTCAGCTGATGAATCTCTCGGTTCTCATCAAATTAACTCATTTGCAGCATTTCTTGAAGAAAATCTTCAAGTCTCATCACAGTCCTCAAGAGTTCAATCTCATCAGCAAAATCCTCACCTGAAGAAAATGGAGGATGACAGGAAGCAAAAGGGATGCAAGAAACTTGAGCAGAATATAGCCTTAGACATCCCTAAGGATATATACCTGGATTATTGCACCCCTGATGAAGATGAAACTATGGCCAAGAGAATGATTCGGCTTCAGAAGACAGAACGCCGATGGGCTAAGGAGTGGAAGGTGTACAGATTCGTCACTCCCAAATATGCGAAGAAATTCGCTCTAAAGCCTCCTGGCAAACGGGCTCCACTTGAGGATTATCAAGAAGCACATCCCTCAAGCCTCAAGACCCTTGAGGACTATCCTCATGAAAAGGAAAAGTACTTGGAAAAGCTCAAGAAGCAGGCAGATGCTGCTGTGAGGAAATTCAACGAATCATCTGACGCTGCTTCAACTGCCGCTACTTCCTCTGCTGCTGAGACTTCTGGCTCGGCAATTCTCAACAAAAATTAGTGCCCTCAAAACCAAAGGCTTCAAAGCCTCAAGAGAAATCAGCTCCAGCATCAGCTACAAAACCATCTGCGCCAAAACCCTCAGCTCCAAAATCCTCAGCACCACCACAGGCTTCAAAACCTGAACAGAAGCTGATAATGAAGCCACTGCGAGCTACCTCCAGCTCCTCACTCCCAGCTGCAACCAGCTCAGAGACAAAGTCTTCACCAACTCCTCTGAAGACTAAGGTGACTGATGGGAGAGGAACAAGACCCAGCCCAAGCAAAATCATCATGGTCCCTTATGCATCAGAGGATAGTGATGAATATGATGATGAAACTTTGCAAGCAATGATCAGAAACAAGCAGGAGAGGGTAGCTCAAGCTTCTGGCAGCTTCATTCCTCTGGCCATGGACCCAAAAGTCCTCCTAGACTACATCAATATCTGGTATGAGGACCCCAACACTCCGCTTTATGATTTGAAACTTCCCGCTGACATCAGGCACATGGTGGCCACATTCATCAACGAGGCCAAGTGGAAGGAGCAGCAAGCTAAACAGGCCAAGGTGGCTAAGCTCAAGAAGGAGAAATTCCTCAAGCAGAATCTCCTCAATCTGACGCCTGATGATCTTGTATCAACATAGGCAGAGTTGAAGACTTTGACTGATAAGTACTCCAAGCTTTCTGACCGTCAAAGTCTCAAAAGCAATTTCATCAAACTTGCTACTGACGTTGTTAACGACTACAACAAGAAAGCTGCCCCTCCAGTACCAACTCCTCAGCCTCTGATTGAAGAACCAGCTGATGACACTCCTCAAGCTGAGGAAATCCCTCAAGAAAGCCGTGAGGATGAACCGGCAATTGAGGAAATCATGACTAACAATCCAGCTGATGAATCTGCTACAGCTGGTGAGACAGACCCTGCTCCAGCTGCTACTTTAAAGCCAGCTGATGACTCTGCTCCAGCTGGTTCCTCAAAGCCAGTTGATGAATCTGCTGAGAAAACACCTTCACCAAAAGCTTCAAAGGTGAAGAAGATGACTCCGTCTGCATTAGACGTGAAGAAGACAAGGCCTGCTGAAAAGGAAGCCAAGAAGAGAAATGCTTCTTCAGCAGAAGGACACAGTGAGGCCAAGCGCCTCAATGCTCTTGAAGAAAATGCTCCACTGGACCCTGTACCTCTTAACATCGCTCCATCTTATGAAATGGACACCTTTGAAGACCAGGAGAAAGGGCCAGATTAGGAAATGAAGGATGTTGTATCTGAGGAACATACTGATGAAGAAATTCGCATTGACGACAGTCCTCAGCCCTCCATTCCTCACGTAGAAAATGCACAAGGATCAGGTGCACCACTTGATGATTCTGGCTCTGTCACCAAGCAAGCTGAGGAAGAACAAAGTAAAAATCCTCAAGCTGATGAAATTCAGAGCCCTGAGAAAAATCCTCAACCTAAGGATCAGGCTGACCCAACTCCTCCTGAGCAAGATCCTCAAACCGAGGCTCAGGGTGAACCCATTCCTCCTCCGGAGCAAAACCCTCAACAGGATGCTCCAGTTGACAACATTCATCAGCCTGAGGCTCAGCCAGATCACATTCCTCAGCCTGAAGATCAGCCAGATCCCATTCCTCATCCTGAAGCACAACAAGAGCATGCTCCTCAGCCTGAAGCTCAAGCTGATGAAATTCCTCACCCTGAGGACCATGCTGAGGACAATGCACCAGACCAAGACAATGCTTTCGTTGTGCTCAACCCAGAGTCTGCAATTGTTGTATCCCCTCAAGTCCCACAGCAAAATCTTCAGCCAATGCAGCGTCAACCATTCTCCAAGCGCCCAAAGTTTCAAAAGGAGAACTTCTTTGAAGAACGCATGTACTTCATCGGAGAAAATCCCTATGACAAACCTCAAATCAGGCATCTGAAGTTTTGGACGAGGACACGGCTCAATTACTATGCCTCTGTGCTGTGTGGAAGAAACAAGATTTTGCAGCACAGGCATATTCCTTATGTTGAGCTTGAAGCAATACCATCCCTAGATCCAGTCCTCAACCTCCTTCATGAAGCTGGACTTCTCCCCATGTGCTCTGATATCTGTGATTGGAACAGTGAGCTTATTCTTCAATTTTACGCCACTCTTCACGTATCTGGGGATCCAGCAGATATCAACACTTGGGTGTTTGACTGGATGACGCAAACAACACACCACAAGGCTCCTGCCATTGAGCTTCTGCGTGAACTGCGAGTATAAATTCCTTCAGAACAAGCCGTGAAGCTTTATGATGAACGTGAGCTACCAAATGGGATGATGCAAGTCCTCATGAAGCCTTTGTCTAAAGGGAAACCACCAAGAAAAACCTTCCTCATCCACGAGCTCAAATATGAACCAAGGACTATTTACAGAATCCTCTACAGCGTCCTTGCGCCAATCAAGGGACACGATGATGAAGAAGATGTTGTAGGCCTCATGAAGAATATCCTCTTCAACATCATTCATGGTATTCCTATCAACATCCATGATTTCTTCTTGAGGACTTTGGCCGACAATGCAATGTGTCCTCTTGACCACAAGATATATGCTCCATGGATCATGAATTCATCAGGAAAAGGACAGGCATCAACTTTCACGCTGATTGCAACAACCATGTTGGTTACATGCCTCCTATCAGGTTCAACAAGAAGACTTTCGAGCCTGTTGAAGGAAAAAAGCAAGTCTGACATTGATGAAGGCAGTAGGCCCCTTGATGGCCAGTTCAGAGAGCCTGAGCCATATTCTTCATGGGATGACACTAAGACTCATCCTCCAAGCCCTGTTGCTCCTCGCGTGCTGAATACCAAAGAGCTTCTCCTCAGTCTTCACCAGAAGGTGGATCGAAATCACAAGTGGGTCAAATGCCAGTTCGGCGCCATTGTGAAAACCCTCACTGAAACGCAGAATTCTGTGAAGCTTAACCATCACTATCTTCATGAGGTTTTTGATCGCACCTGGGCTACCCTTGCTCATCTGAAGACTCCGGCAGAACTTGAAGAATTGGAGTTTGAGCGAGACTTTGACTGGTCGTGGCCACCAAAGAAGAAGTTCAAGCCAATTCCAGTTCCAGACCTTGAGGACAGTTCTTTTTCTTCATTCCGCACTGCTGAATCTGATGAAGAACGACAAGACACTGACACGGTCTAAGGAAGAAGATTGCGCCAAAGAATCCTAACGCATCTTCATCAACCGCCAAGGAGTGAAGTCTTCATGGGCGTTAGTCCTTAGTTTGTCCCTTTTTGTCACTTGATGACAAAGGGGGAGAAACTTGAGAATTAGTCTTCAAGCGGGATATTTTGGGGCTTATGAACTATATTTAAGTTACAAACTCTTGGCTCTTCTGAAGTGTTTATGTAATGAGTTGTAACTTAAGCCCGATGGTACTCTGGCGCTTTTGAACGTTTTTCTTCGCATCCTTATTCCTCACAATTTTAATGCATGCATGCTGGAATTCGTCATATACCATTTGTCAGCATGCATCCTCAATTTCTTCATACTATATGTCATATGTATGCATGATTTACAAGACTCAGGGGGAGATCTCCATGATATAAATCATCAACGTGCATTTGCTGTGAAAAGCAAAATCCTCAAGATATGCACATCTTCAGGGGGAGTCTCTCTGAATCTTGATTTCAAATTCCTCAAATAAGTATTTACACTTGATATTTTTATCACAGTTGAAGACTTAACCTAATTGTCATCAACCACCAAAAAGGGGGAGATTGTAAGTGCATCTAGTACCCCTTAGTGATTTTGGTGGTTTGAAGACTTATAGGTTAAGTATCTAATGTGTTCATGAGTGTACACAGGATCTATAAGTCACTGAGGAGTTTGAAATAGTTGATGAATATCGACCCCTAAAATGTATATCTTCGGTTGAAGAAATTGGTCTGAAGCTGAAGAATTGAATCGCGAAGAATCTGCGATGAAATTGATATTCCTCATGAAGATATTGAAATTGAGGAATTCGGTGTGTCCTGAAGAAAATCATTTTGAAGACTTTGAAGCATGAAGATTTACTCTTTGTGTTTTGTTTTCTTCACACTTGAGTAATAGGAACACCGTACTGTTAAAGGGGGTCGAAATTACACTTTGGAATGAATTTCCTCATAATGCTCAACCCAAGCCTAATCCTACCAAAAGCCTCAAGTAAGGAATATAAGTGACATGAGAACTCTCACAGTTGAGGGTTCCGACCATTTCGATAGCCATGCCACATCATTGGTCTTATCCACACCAACGGTCATATTATTTAAGGGCATTAGTGTCAAATCATGTCGGGATGCTCCCAGGCTATAAATAGCCGCCCCCCACAACCATTAGCTGGTTGGCTGCTCCGTTAGAAACTGACACTTGTCATAAGAGCAACCCAATTCCTCAGAGTGTTCGAGAGTAATTCATCAGTGAGGAAATACCCCAAACACCAAACCACAAACCGAGAACCAAGTGATGGAGAATCACTGAAGAAGTTGTTCCTGTGTGGGACTGAAGCCTTTTACCTTTGAGGACCGTGCATCCTCCACACGGTTAGGCATCATGGTCTAGAGCAATCCAGCAGTCAATTGTGGATCGCCGGGTGACCAAGTTTGTGAGGGTTTGGAAGTCTTCCCTGAAGACTTATCACGAGTGTTGGGCGAGGACTGTGTGTTCTTAGCCCAAGGAGAATATGGTAGGGACTGTGTGTCCCGGGACTGTGTGTCTTTTGGTTTCAGTACCAAACCGCTCCAAACCAGATGTACAACTGTCACACCAGTTGGAACTGGGTCATCAACTATTGTCTTCGTTGTGAAAACGGGTTCTAATTCCTCAACTCTTTATATTCCTCAGATTATGTGTTGATGATTTCCACTGTCACTGTTTGAAGAATTTGCTGAAGACTTTCTCTGAAATTCCTCAACCCCAAATTCTTCACGCAAGTTAATCCTCATCTGTTTCTGTGTGCCTTCTTACTGTGCAATCTGTTTTCACATTCCTCATACTGAAAAACAGGTGTAGTGAAACTTTGCACTCCTGATCCTTTACTGTTTTCGCTGTAAGTTAGTCATTAGTGAGGAATTTTCTCAAAAGGAATTTCCTCAGTGATGAAATTCTAAAAATCTCCTATTCACCCCCTCTAGTTGATATAACGCACTTTCAGTTTCACTCCCCGGCAACGGTGCCAGAAAAGAGTCTTGATGACCCACAAGTATAGGGGATCTATCGTAGTCCTTTCGATAAGTAAGAGTGTCGAACCCAACGAGGAGCAGAAGGATCTGACAAGTGGTTTTCAGCAAGGTAAAATCTACAAGCACTGAAATTATCGGTAACAGGTGATTGTGTGATGAGATGATTCGTAGCAAGTAGCAAGTAACAAAATTAACAACGGTGCAACAAAGTGGCCAAATCCCTTTTGTAGCAAGGGACAAGCCTGGACAAAGTCTTATAGGAGGAAAAACGCTCCCGAGGACACACGGGAATTTTTGTCATGCTAGTTTTCATCATGTTCATATGATTTGCGTTCGTTACTTTGATAGTTTGATATGTGGGTGGACCAACGCTTGGGTACTGCCCTTACTTGGACAAGCATCCCACTTATGATTAACCCCTCTCGCAAGCATCCGCAACTACGAAAGAAGAATTAAGACAAAGTCTAACCATAGCATTAAACTAGTGGATCCAAATCAGCCCCTTACGAAGCAACGCATAAACTAGGGTTTAAGCTTCTGTCACTCTAGCAACCTATCATCTACTTACTACTTCCCAATGTCGTCCTCTAGGCCCAAATAATGGTGAAGTGTTATGTAGACGACGTTCACATAACACTACTAGAGGAAAAAGAACATACAACACATCAAAATATCGAACGAATACCAAATTCACATGACTATTATTAGCATGACTTATCCCATGTCCTCAGGAACAAAAGTAACTACTCACAAAGCATAATCATATTCATAACCAGAGAGGTAATGAGTAGCATCAAGGATATGAACATAAACTCTTCCACCAAGTAATCCAACTAGCATCAACTACAGAGAGTAATTAACACTGCTAGCAACCTTACAAGTACCAACCGGAGTCGCGAGACAGAGATTGGTTAGAAGAGATGAACTAGGGTTTGGAGATGAGATGGTGCTGATGAAGATGTTGATGGTGATGAGTCCCCTCCGATGAGAGGAGTGTTGGTGATGACGATGGCGACGATTTCTCCCTCCGGGTGGGAAGTTTCCCCGGAAGGATCGTCCTCCGGAGCTCTAGATTGGTTCTGCTCAAGTTCCGCCACGTGGCGGCGACGAATCCTCTCAGAAGCCTCCTTCTGATTTTTTTCCGGACGAAACCCTTCTAGTAGCAAAAGGAGGGAGCCAGAGGGCCAGCTGGGTGCCCACAAGCCCCCTAGGTGCGGCCAGTTGGTGGCCGCGCCTAGCAGGCTTGTGGCCACCTGCTGGCGCCCCTCTGGCACTTCTTCGACCCAGTATTTTTTATAAATCCCGAAAAAAAATCCTCGTTGATTTTCACTGCGTTTGGAGTTGCGCAGAATAGGTATATCAAACTTGCTCCATTTTCAGGCCAGAATTTCAGCTGACGGCATTCTCCCTCTTCATGTAAACCTTGCAAAATAAGAGAGAAAAGGCATAAATATTGTACCGTGAAGTGAAATAACAGCCCAAAAAGTGATAAATATCAACATGAAAGCATGATGCAAAATGGATGTATCACGGTGCTGCCCCCGCCATGTAGATGGCAACTTGTCGATGCGGTCCCGCAAAGTCCTCCGAGTTTACTGCCTCCAGTAACTCTGTGAGTTGTCCCTCATAGAGAGGGTAGATTGAATCTGTGTCGCCCATAGATGACTCGTCGTCCGAGTTGACGGGGGTGATCTCCTGGACTACCGACCCGTCTGGTAGGTCGGTTCCCTGTGTAAAACCAACGAAAACGTGGTGTCCCCTGACCTGATGTTTGGTGGGATGGGCGTACCGGGTCGGCTCGACGATGTCGGTGAAGGTGTCCAGCTCAGGTACGGGCGCACCAAACTTGCCGATGAAGACGTGGATCTTGTCGAAGGGGACCCTGTATCCAGATTCGATTGAATCGGCTTCAGGCCCCCACTGCAAGTTGTCGGTGTAGTATTTTCCACGACGGCTTTTCGTTATGATGCCGACCGCATAGCCTCCTGACCCTGGAAGGGCTCCCTTTGAGAACTTAGCTCCACGGTGCGCAGGCCCCACGGTGGGCGCCAACTGACGTGCTTTTGTCACAGCAGATGTCCTCATGAAAAGACTTAGTGAAAGAGCTATTGCACCTTGGTGGCGACTCAAAGGGGGTGAGCGGAAGCAAGACTCAGATTTACCCAGGTTCGGCCCCTCGTGTGGAGGTAAAAGCCTACGTCCTGCTTTGTGTATATTAATGGTGGTTTCGATTACAAGGACGGCGTATCTCGCCTGACCTAGCTCTCGATGATTTCTAACCTGTCCTATCTGCCCCAGAGACTCGCATTTATATAAAGGTCGAGGTTCCAGGGTTTACAAAATCCTGGCCATATTACAAATCGTGGCCTTCCTTATCTCTAATTCGCCGTATTCATCAAACCTAAGAAAACTCCTTGGCGGCTTATCTTTTTTGTCACTCTTGAACCGCCATCCGGCTCATGGTCCTGACGGCCTTTTTACAAGATCTCTTAACACGCCCCAGACCCAAACCAAGGCTTATATTGGTCATGTATTTATGAGTCGCCGCTTTCCTGACCCGAGCCATTAGGACGGGTTATACCGCAGGTAATATCCCCAACAGCAAGGCACCCCAAAAGGGACAAGTTAGATGATGACGAGACAAGTCATTAGAGATAAACAGATTAGACATCTTCAAGATTAAAGGTAGTAATTTTCCGCTACCTTATAATCGAGATCTTCATCAATGAAACACAAATAGGACGTAGAATTTACCTCCACCGGAGGGGCCGAACCTGGATAACTCGCGTCTCTTGATTTCAATCGACCCCTCTCAAACTGCCACATAGTTGCGATGGCCTCACACCTAAATTCTCTTATGAGGACATCTGCCGTGACAAAAACCATGACAGTTGGCATCCACCATGAGGTGATCGTACGATGGTATTGTGTTTTTGGAGGGTACTTTTATATGGATCGAGAGGCTGTTGATAATACGAGATCTGACTTAAAGAAAAATTAGTGTTACAACTTGAGCACGGATGCAGGCGTCTATGATGATCCATCGATCGAAGCCAAAACAAATTCTTCTATGCGGCCGCACGACACCGAGAGTAATAGGTTTTCGGGTTGAAGCGAACACACGATCCGCCCAGATCAATTTCCGCCACGCTGTCGTCGGCATGTACTACAAAGCGGAGGCGGACACCTTGGATTTGCAGGAGAACGCGACGGGAGCGGTAGAGCACATCAATGGTTGAGTCGCCGAGGTCACGATGAACCTCATCAAGTAAGTCTCGGCGAAAACTTTTGGCCCTCGGACCGAGTTCTTACTCGCCAACGCATTAACTTAAAAGGCAAGTGGAACCTTCCGTTCGATGATAGGGACACCAGGAACAGGCTGTTTCGCCGGCTCGACGGAGCCATGATCGACGCACCATTCATGTACATCATCAATAGGAAGTCGGTGCAAGTTGCAGAATCAAGGACACCAAGTCCCGAGGCCAGAGCCTTCTCGCCGTACGAGTTGTGCATGCACACGCTGCAGGAACTGTAGGTGAGGACAAAGACAATAAAGGAAAGAAGGAAAAAGAGCCAAGCCCTCACACGCAACAGTGGACATTGTTTTCTTGTAAGGCTATGCGGTGCAAAGCGAACCACGGTGGCCACGGCGTACACCAGCAGTAGGCGCTCCAAATTTAAGAATTACCAAATTCGCACACGCGCAAGGGCAAACTCTGTCGGACGCAGAGATACCACGCGGCGATTTAACCATTTGTCCCTAGAGAAAGAAAGAAGAAGAAATTGGTGGCGGCCATTGTCGTATAATTTGTACTTACCAGGGGACGAGTCACTCACATCATCTAAAGTCGTTGCATACAAATAAAATCAGGTGCAATCGTTCCCCTAAATTGCTATGTGTATTAAACTACTCAATCTGTTTCTAAATATAAGTCTTTTAAAAGATTTCACTAGTGGTCTACATACGAAGCAAAATGAATGAATTTATATATTAAAGTATGTCTATATACATCCGTATATAGTCCATTAATGAAATCTTTAAAAAGACTTATATTTAGGAACGGAGGGAGTATTATGCAAGACATATTTCGTGTGCTGGTATCATTTTGTGCTCACTGATCTATTAAGGTCAAGAGTTATTTGCTCACTTTTATTGCGTCAATTCCGACAATTCGTCGAGCCACCATGACATCCAATTCACACAAATGAATTTGTGTCATCAACACAACATAGGTCACGATCAGCATTCTTGTGCTCCAGGTCATCTAACACACATGCGCCCATATAATTTGTTCACCGGACGCGCGTAAGCCGTACTCTATGCAAAAAGTGATTAAGCACACGGAGGAAAAACTGGCTGAAGCGAGCTGACCAACCCAAATCAAACACGGACTTGGATGGCTCAACACCTGCTCGACCACGGGGACTTGCACGCGGCTAAATCGCCGTCCGCGCCGGCTTATAAAATAGCGCGGCCGACCCGCCATCCACGTCGGCCTACAAATGACGCGGTTGACTCACCATCCACGCTGGCTTACAACACCATGGTCAACTCACTATCCATGCTGGTCTTCAAACAACGTGGCTCAGTCCCACATCTACATCAACACATCGGGACTACATACGCATGTACGAGCCGCCCAATGGTCGTGCTCAAGCCGTCGCCCCGTGATCCGGTCAACGTCGACATGCTCTTGCCGCCCTAGCTCGCTCGAGCCATCCTACGGACGCACGCAAGCCGCCCCCGCGACCCGTCTCTTCCAACAACATGGGAACAAAGGAATAAGTTACATTCCAAATCATGTCTTACGCAACGTCGCTAAAATACACGCCAACCTCCACTCGTGCCGGATTGCTCAATGGATAGATACATTGGCTTGTTATCCCTACGATACGTTCTACTTTAACATATCAAAAGAAACAGAAGAGCTTTCCATAAAGGAAAACTCCCTGGAGAAGCTACAATTTGAGCCGGCCAACATTGAGCCGGTAATTCAAAAGGCAACGACAAAGAAAAGATAGCCCTAGAGGAGCCAGGAGAGCCGGAATGCATGAGAATAAACAAAGCATGGTTCATGAGGCATATGAACTCAACTTGGCCACGACATTTGCCAAAAGATATACGATGAGCATCACGAAGATCATCAGCTCGAACTGTCTCCAGTTTAAGTAAATTCCATCATTCAGTCGTCAACCTTATGTTGACTTATGACACAACAAAATATGAAGATTCTCAAGACACCTCCACGAGTCGACTTAAGACTCGGGGGGCTACACAGACCTTACTCAGCAGATTTGGCTCTTTACAAATTCAAGAACTCTCGATCATTGCAGGAAGACCACCCAGACCCGGGGGCTGCTGCCATATTGGCAAAAAGTTAAATGTTGCCAAAGAGAACTTGCTGCCACGATGCACAATTCAAACATGCATGCCCTGCCTTATGTGCGAAAAAGTAAAGATTTCCAATGATGACCAGCTGCCATGATGCGCTGTTCAAACACAAGTATCCTCCTTTATTGAATCATCAAATTATCATATTATGATCAATGGAATCAAGATAGCTTATCTGGACCCCAGATTGTTTTTGAAAGCACAATTCCTCTGTAGGGTGGTTTTGATAATTGATCACAACGTATGCATCATTGGACTAATGTGTTTTCCAAGTATATTTCAGAAAAATTCAAAAGATGCTATGGCTTAAGGTTTATGTGGAGATGCCCCTGGATGCAAGAAAGGAATAATATTGGCTGAAGCTTCAATCTAGAAGACTCTTCATTTTATATTTGTGAGAAATCACTTTTGAGTCCATAGGGAGCCAATACTATTAAAAGGGGGTGAGGTAGTAAAATGAACTGATTGCTCAAATGCTCAAAGTTAGCCACCAAAACACTTAGTCATTTTCCCCACATATCCACTCTGTCAAGTTCCACATACACAAATTCGGTGTAACCAACATTGCCACATCGGACCCACCGAGTTTGAACCTAAGAAAGAACCCTAGACATTTCCACCAAATCGGTGCAACCGAAACTGCATCGGTGCTACCGAGTTAAGTGTGACCAACATTTTGTTGCCAAGATACTCAAAATCGGAATTTCCGAGTTTGAGTATCGGTGCCATCGAGTTTGGCCATCTGACCGTTAGTCACTTTTTCGGTGCCATTGAGTTCTATATATTGGTCTCACCGAGATTCAAAAGTTCACCACTTTAGTGCTAATCGGTACCACCGAGTTGTCCACTTCGGTATCGCCGAGTTTGCTCTTTTGTGTGTAATGGTTGGATTTTGGCTGCCGCCTATATATACACCTTCACCCACCTCTCATTCGTGGAGAAGAAGTTAGAACATACACTTCATTTCCAGATCCATTTTCTAAGAACCACCTACTCATGTGTTGAAACCAGGATATTCCAATCCAATCATTTGAATCTTGATCTCTAGCCTTCCGAAACTGCTTTCCACCAAATCAACCTCTCCTACCCATGCATATTCTCTGAGAGAGAGATTTGTGTTGAGGAGACTATCTTTAGAAGCACAAGAGCAAGGAGTTCATTGATCTACCCCATCTATTACATTTTGGAGGGTGGTGTGCTGCTAGCAGTCCCCGGCAACGACACTAGAAAGATGTTGTTGACGTGTTCCTGCCTTGATGCCTCCGCGGCAACAGAGCCAGAACTGCTCCCAGTTGCTCAACAATTAGCAATTGGCTTGCAATGGCCCACCAGCGTGTGGGTTCGCGGCAGTTTTCGAGGGTAGAGTATTCAACCCAAATTTGTTGGTTCGCCAGTCAGGAAGTGAAAGGATACTCTCAAGTATTAGTAGTTGAATGTGTCAGGTTCAACCGCACCTGAAAGATTAGTATCTGCAAGCAAAGTATCAGTAGCAAAGTAGTATGATACCAACGGTGCCAGAAACGATCTGTTGACAAGGCAGACTATTCCTAACTGTTGTATGAATGGCGCCCGAAGTTGCCCGTGGACGGGAGATATTCTTTCCCGGTAACGGTGCCAGAAAAAGTATTGTAGCAGGTAGCAGTAGTGTAACGAGTAACAACAGTGGCAAGGAACAGCAGTAGTGACAGCAGTAGCAAGTAGCAACAGTAGCAAGTAACAGCAATAGCAAGTAGCAGCAGTAGCGAGTAACAACAGTAGCGAGTAACAGTGGGAGTGCGACAAACTCGTAGGCAATGGGTCGGCGATTCATCGGATGACATTCATCATGCAACAGTTATAACACGGAGAGATATGTGGCTATCTCCCGTTCGTCAATGTGATGTAGGCATGCATTCCGTGTGTAGTCATACGTGCTTCGGGAAAAGAACTTGCATGACATCTATTGTCCGTCCCTCCCGTGGCAGCGGGGTCCAAAAGGATACTACGGGATATTAAGGTTCTCCTTTTAATAAAGAACCGGAACAACGCATTAGCACTTGGTGAACACATGAACTCCTCAAACTATGGTCACCACCGGGAGTGGTTCCGGTTATTGTCACTCCAGGGTTGCCGGGTCATAACACATAGTAGGTAACTACAACTTGCAAGATCGGATCTAAAACACACATATATTGGTGACAACATAATAATTTCAGATCTGAAATCATGGCACTCGGGCCCTAGTGACAAGCATTAAGCATGGCAAAGTAGTAGCAACATCAATCTCAGAACATAGTGGATACTAGGGATCAATCCCCGTCAAAACTAACTCGATTACATGATAGATCTCATCCTACTCATCACCGCCCAGCGAGCCTACGAATATATTACTCACGAATGATGAAGAGCTTCATGGAATTGGAGAGGGAAGAAGGTTGATGATGACGATGGCGACGATTTCCCCTCTCCGGAGCCCAAAACGGACTCCAGATCTACCCTCCAGATGAAGAATAGGATGTGGCGGCACCTCCGTATCGCAAACGCGATGAAATCTTCTCTCTTGATTTTTTTTCTGGACGAAAGTGAATTTATAGAGCTGGAGTTGGGGGCGGCAGACCCACGTGGGCCCCATAAGCTTGGTTGCCGCGGCCAGGGGGGCGCGGCAACAGGCTTGTGGCCCACTGGCCCATCCCCTCTGGTGGATCTTTGCGCAGGTATTTTTCATATTTTCCAAAAATATCCTTCGTAAATTTTCAGGACGTTCCTAGAACTTTCATTTCCGCACAAAAACAACACCATGGTAATTCTGCTGAAAATAGCGTGAGTCCGGGTTAGTTCCATTCAAATCATGCAAATTAGAGTCCAAAACAAGGGCAAACGAGTTTGGAAAAGTAGATACGATGGAGACGTATCAACTCCCCCAAGCTTAAAACCTTGCTTGTCCTCAAGCAACTCAGTTGACAAACTGAAAGAGAAAGAAAAACTTTGACAAACTCTGTTTGATCTTGTTGTTGTAACTATGTCTAACTCATAACCAGAATTTCAGCAAGATCACAAGTTAACCACATAAGCAAGTGACACAAAGGTCTCACGGTAAACTAATATCAATGGCATAATCAGCTAGCGAGCAAATAATAATGAGTTTCAGATACCAACAATTCAATCAAAACAAGCATGAAGCAATATGAATAGGTGGTATCTCGCTAACTCTTTCTGAGACCGCAAAACATAAATGCAGAGCACTTTCAAAGATCAAGGGCTGACTAAACATTGTAATTCATTGCAACGAAGATCCAGTCATAGTCATACTCAATATCAATCAAAAGCAGAGCATAAAAATTACAGAGGTGCTCTCTAATTGGTGCTTATATAAGAAGTGGATGACTCAACAATAAAATAAATAGACAGGCCCTTCGCAGAGGAAAGCATTGATTTGCAGAGGTGCCAGAGCTCAAGCTTTGAAAACAGAGATAATAATTTTGGCTGGCATGCTTTCATTGTCAATGCAATGACCAAGAGTTCTCAATATCTTCCACGCTACTCATGCTATAGGCCGTTCCCAAACAGAAAAGTAAAGTTTTAACTCCCCCACCACTAATCAATCACACTCCACGGCTAGCCGAATCCTCGGGTACCGTCCATACTAACATCAATCCGGGGGGAGTCTTGTTTTACAGTTATGTTTTCGATTTAAGCGTGGAACTGAGCATTCGAAATACCGGTCCATTTCTCGTGAATGACAGTGAATAAACACATGTCGAGGATAACACTCCTAACATGGAAGATACCAATAGCCCCCTGTCACCACATGAGCGGTTCGGGCATGCAAAACAGATTATTTCTTGAAGGTTTAGAGAATGGCACATGCAAATTTAGTTGGAACGGCAGGTAAATACCGCAAATAGGTAGGTATGGTGGACTCTCATGGATAAATTTTTGGGTTTATGGAAGTGGATGCACAAGCAGTATTCCGTTTAGTACAAGTGAAGGCTAGAAAAAGACTGGGAAGCGATCAATTAGAGAGCGACAATGGTCATCAAGATGCAATGAGTTTGACTAACAAGGAGTGCAAGCATGAACAGGATATAAATCACCATGAACACAAACATCATAGAGGCTATGTTGATCTTGTTTCAACTACATGCATGAACATGCGCCAAGTCAAGCCACTTGAATCATTCAAAGGAGAATACCATCCTATCATACTACATCATAGTCATCTCAAAATCTATGTTGGCATTCAAGACAAACCATTATAAGATCCTAGCTAAATAAGAATGGCATTAGAAACTATGATCTCTAAGTTGTCATTGCAAACATGGTTCTCTCTCAACAAAGCTGAATCTGGGACGACAAGCTAGTCATATTTACAAAAACAAAATAGATAGAGTTCATACCAGCTTTTCCAGTCTCAGTCACTTCATCATATATCATCATTATTGCCTTTCACTTGCACGATCGAATGATGTGAACAATAATAAGAGTGCTCGTGCATTGAACTAAGCTGAATCTGCAAGCAAACACAAAGGAGAAGACAAAGTAATATGGCTCTTTGAGAGCTAAACAGGTATGCATGCAAGAGCCACTAAACATTGTAACCATGGTCTTCTACCTTGACCCAAAGAAAAAGAAAACTATTTACACGAAAAGCTCCCAACAAGCAAAAAGAAGAAAGGAAAATCTTTTTGGGTTTTCTCAAAAGGACACAAAACAGGAAAACAAGAAAACGAAAATAAACTAGCATGGATAATAAAGTGGCAAAGTGTAAACACCGGCTAACAAAGTGAAAGCATAAGCAGGAATGTAAGGTCGGTGAGAACACGTACTCCCCCAAGCTTAGGCTTTTGGCCTAACTTGGTCTACTTCCAAGGACGGTCCTAGCGAAACCCAAAATCATAATCGGAGTTATACGGGAGCGCTGCAGCCACTGCCTGAATAGTTGCCTCACGAAGACGAGAAACCGTCGCCTCCCTCTCATACTCCCCTGCCTCGCCTATGGTTATGTGGTATCTCCGTTTTACCTGAAAGTCAAAGAAAGCAGGAGCAGGAAGGGTAATATGGAAAACACGCTGCCGGTTAAATATCAATCGGTATAGGAGGGATTCATCATCCCTCTCAAGGAACTGGTAGCGTGTCATAGCGACGCGGTCAAGGAAAGTTGTATGGAGCGGGGGATCTCCTGCGCGGATGGGTACTCCAAGAAAATTTGCTATGCAGGTGGCATAGATGCCGCCACAGAAATCTCCCTCAATAGCGTTCTTATTCAGCCTCTTGCTATAATAGCTCCCATGTTGAAGCTTTTGTCGCCCGTAACTGCGCTCTTAAGGATACTAAGGTCGGATGCGCATAGGTGACAATGTTCAACCTTGCCATTAATGCATCTACCTATGAAGAGGGCAAAGTAGTGCAAGGCAGGGAAACGAATGCTTCCTATAGTAGCTTGCGTGATGTCTCTAGTTTCTCCAACAGATATACTAGAGAAAAAATCTCTAACCGAAGGCTTAGCAGGATCTTTAAGATTACCCCCATCGGGTATTTTGCAAATCCTATTTAAATCCTCCAAATCCATGGCGTAGGATTTATCATACAGATCAAACAGTATGGATGAGTCACGGCCAACTGAAAATTTAAATCTACGCACGAAAGAGGCAGTGAGCATAGCATACTGTTCACATTTATCTGAGAGGAATTCTTCTAACCCGGCATTGCGGACAAGTGTATCAAACTCATCCTTGAAGCCTGCTTCGATCATGAACTCACCGGAAGGCCATTCACACGGTTGTACCGGTGCGTCCCTTAGTTGATAAGGATCGGGCTCCCGAATAGAAAGACGGGGACCCTTCTTATTTGAGGAACCACGATGAAACTTCCTCCTGAACATAATTTGTTTTGCTTAAATTTTTGAAGTTCAAGAGAAAAGTGAATAAAGACCAACCACACCTTGTAGCAACTACTCCTACTAGTGTTTAGAGACCGTATCACGCGCTAAAACTACTTGGGACCAGCTAAAATCAACATTTCAAGCTCAAGAACAGGGTCACCAAGGTAGCAAGAATACGCGAAGGATAAAGCACTAGAGCAAAAACTAATTGGACCAACGGAGGAGTCACTTACCAAGGAGTAATTTCCCAAAAATGGTTCGGAGAATGGTGCTTTGAGCAAGGAGATCGAAAATCACACCCAAATGAGCAAGAACACGGGTTTGAGCTGCGAAACGATTTTTTCTGGAGGTAGAGGAAGAGGATGGGATCTGGAATGAGCGGAGGGGTTCTACTGCAACAAAAGACCTTCCAATGGCGCCAGAAATAGGCACGTTGTCGGGAAATTATCTTGACGTGCTCCTCCCGGCAACGGCGCCAGAAATAGGAGTGTTGCTTGATACTCCTCAGCAATGGCACCAGGAATCCTTCAGCTGCGGCTACGCCTTAAGGGACTTCCTAGGCAAGTATGCAAAGGATTTCCCCCGTGGCCTTGGAGCCTTGCGTTAGTGTTCCCTCGAAGCGGAAAGGGTGATGTAGCACAGCGGTGGTAAGTATTTCCCTCAGTTTGAGAACCAAGGTATCAATCCAGTGGAGGAGTATCTCAAGATCCTGCACAAACACAAAAGCTTGCTCCCAACGCTATGAAGGGGTTGTCAATCCCTTATAGATCGTTTGCCAAGTGAGAACTGAAAGCAACAAAGTAACAAGCAAAGTAAAAGCGAAGGTGTAAACGATGGATGTGAATAGACTCGAGGGTCGTAGTGTTTACTAGTGGCTTCTCTCATAAAAGCAAGTAGACGGTGGGTGAACAAATTACTATCGAGCAATTGATAGAACCGCACAAAGTCGTGACGATATCTATGGCAATGATTATATCTATAGGCATCACGTCCAAAACAAGTAGACTGATACTGTCTGCATCTACTACTATTACTCTACACGTCGACCGCTATCCAGCATGGATCTAGTGTATTAAGTCCAAAAGAACAGAGTAACGCCTTAAGCAAGATGACATGATGTAGAGGGATAATCTCAAACCAATGATGAAAACCCCATCTTTTTAACCTTGATGGCAACTACTTAATGTGTGCCTTGCTGCCCCTACTTTCACTGGGAAAGGTCACCACATGGTAGAACCCAAAACCAAGCACTTCTCCCATTGCAAGAATCATAGATCTAGTTGGCCAAACAAAACCCAAGACTCAGAGAGACTTACAAGGATATGAAATCATGCATATAAGAAATCAGCAAAGACTCAAATATATATCATAGATAATCTAATCACAAATCCACAATTCATAGGATCTCGACAAACACACCGCCAAAGAAGATTACATCGGATAGATCTCCATGAAGATCATGGAGAACTTTGTATTGAAGATCCAAGAGAGAGAAGAAGCCATCTAGCTACTAACTATGGACCCGTAGGTCTGAAGTGAACTACTCACGAGTCATTGGAGGGGCGATGATGATGATGAAGAAGCCCTCCAACTCCAAAGTCCCCTCCGGCAGGGCGCCGAGAAGGGTCTCCAGATGAGATCTCACAGAAACGTAAGCTTGCGGCGACAGAAAAGTATTTTCGAGGCTCCCCTGATTTTTTGCTGAATTTTTGGGAATATATAGGCCAAGGATCTAGGTCAGGGGGCGGCCAGGGAGGCCACAAGCCCTGACACCGCCGCCTCCCCCTGGTGGCGGAGTGGGAGCTAGTGGGCTCCCTGGAGCCCACCTGGCTTGGCCTAGAGGCCCCCTGACCTTCTTCCGTTCGGGAAAAAATCATTTTGGGGTTTTTATTCCGTTTGAACTCTGTTCCAAAATCAGATCTGAAAAGAGTCAAAAACACAAAGAAACAGGAACTGGCACTTGGCACTGAATTAATAAGTTAGTCCCAAAAAAGATATAAAAGATACATAAAACATCCAAAGATGACGAGATAACAGCATGAAACCATCAAAAATTATAGATAAGTTTGAGACGTATCAGGCATCCCCAAGCTTAACTCATGCTCGTCCTCGAGTAGGGAAGTGATAAAGAATGAATTTTTGATGCTTTCATGCTACCTAGCATAGATGTCCTTTGTAACTCCTCTTATGTGACGTGAATGTTCAGATCCATTAGACTCAAAACAATAGTTTGCTATTGACGTGGAAACAATAATAATTCAAGCAAACTAGCAAGGTAATCATGAACTTTCAAAATAACAAGGCCAAAAGAAAGTTATCCCTACAAAAGCATATAGTCTGGCTATGCTCTATCATCATTGCACAATGAATTTAAATCATGCACAACCCGGTATTGGCCAAGTAATTGTTTCACACCTTTACTTTCTCAAACCTTTTCAACTCTCACGCAATACATGAGCGTGAGTCTTGGTTATAGCACTATAGATGGTGTGGAATGTGGTGGAGGTTGCAAGACAAAAAGTAGAAGAGTCACATTAACTAGGCATATCAATGAGTTATGGAGATGCTCATGAATAGATATCAATGTGAATGAGTAGGGATTGCCATACAAATGATGCACTAGAGCTACGAGTATGTGAAAGCTCTTAAAGAAAACTAGTGGGTGTGCATCCAATTTGCTTGCTCACGAAGACCTAAGGCAATTTTGAGGAAGACTATCATTGGAATATAAAAGCCAAGTTATATAATGAAAATTTCCCACTAGCTATATGGTGGTGACAAAACGAGAGACTCTCAATCATGAAGATCATGATGCTTAATATGCACAAGTGTGGAAAAAGTGGTAGCATTGTCCCTTCTCTCTTTTTCTCTCATTTTTTTGCTGGGCTCTTTGGCCTCTTTTTTTTTGGTGGGCTTCTTTGGCCTATTTTATTTCCTCACATGGGACAATGCTCCATTGATAATGACCATCACACTATCAACTCAAAACTTAGAGCAACTATGACTCTATATGGAATGCCTTCGCTAGTGTACCGTGGCATTGATCTAGCATGGCATAGACATCAATGGAAACATCATGCAATGGCAATGTAGACGTGGTGGCACATGTCATGGTGGTAGTTGCATGTCAATATATCTCGGAATGACTTTGAAAAAGCCATAGTAGGTAGGTATGGTGGCTGTTTTGAGGGAGGCTAATGGTGGGTTTTGTGTACCGGCGAAAGTTGCACGACACTAGGAAGATAGTGATGGTGGATGGTGAAAGTGCATCTAAACCATGGACTCAACATTAGTCATGAAGAACTCATATACTTGTTGCAAAAGTTTTATTAGTAATTGAAACAAAGCATTCAACGCATACTCCTAGTGGAAGGGTTGGTAGGTATAAACCATCGCGCGATCCCGACCGCCACGCAAAGGATGACAATCAATATACTAATCATGCTCAGATTTCATCACATAGCGGTTCACCATACGTGCATGCTACGGGAATCAATAACTTCAGCACAAGTATTTATAGATCCACAACACCTTACTAGCATGACTTCAATATTACCATAACCACAACTCAAAACTAATTGAGATGAATCAAACTTCTCTAACTATTCAATGCACATGAAGGTGGATGTTTTCGTATCCCTTTGGATAACTACCCCTTTTGAGAGTACTTTCAAAGCATAGATCAACTACCAAGCCACGCACCGCTGTGCTCTAAAAAATATAAGTGAAGCACAGAGAGCAAAAGTATCTAGCTCAAAAGATATAAGTGAAGCACATGTGAGCTGAATTGTCTACCAAAAGATATAAGTGAAGCTCGACAAAATCACGGTGAGTGCATGTCTCTCACTCTAGGTGTGTAGCAAGCATAATTGTGACACAACAAAAATAAAAGACTCCTACGATACAAGACGCTCCACGCAAAAACACATAACATGTGGTGAATAAAAATATAGCCCCAAGTAACGTTACCGATGGATTGAAGACGAAAGAGGGGATGCCTTCCCGGGGCATCCCCAAGCTTAGGCTTTTACGGCATCCTTGAATCTCTTGGGGTGCCTTGGGAATCCCCAAGCTTGAGCTCTTGCCACTCTTTATCTCTTTGTCCATAAGAACTTCATCCAAAACTTGAAAACTTCACAACACGAAACTTAAACAGAAACTCGTGATAACATTAGTATGAGAAAGCAAACCACCACTTCCTTAGGTATTGTAGAAAACTTAAATTCTACTTGTTCTGATGTTGGGTTACTTTGTTTTCAATCTTCCATGGCTAATACCCCCCGATACTATCCACAGTTTCATCAAAATAAGCAACCAACACAACAAAAACAGAATCTGTTAACACCAGACCAGTCTGTAGCAATCTGTATATTTCGTATACCTCTGGTACTTTAAAAATTCTGAAACATTATGACAGTCTGAACAATTTGCGTAAAAATCAGCAGCCAAAAGAATCAACTCAAAAGCACTTACAGAACAAAAACGAAAATTATTTTCGTGATCAGTAAGTTTCTGTCTTTTCCAGCATGACCAAACGATCATCCCCAAGACTAATCATAACGGTTTTGCTTGGCAAGACGTAAAAAGAAACACAGAAAACACAATCATAACAGAATTATGAAAGTGTGGAAAACACAAAACATAAAGAAAAAGGATAGATTCGTTGGGTTGCCTCCCTACAAGCGCTTTTGTTTAACGCCCTTAGCTAGGCATTCAATGATGCTCTCACAAAAGACAAGAATTGAAGCACAACGAGAGCATCCTAAAGCATGTGAAAATAACATCTAAGTCTAACATACTTCCTATGCATAGGCATTCTATAGGAAAACAAATTGTCAAGAAAACCAATAGCTGCCATATGCAAGGAAGAAGAAAAAGACAAGAACAATCTCAATATCACGAGAGGTGATTTGGTAACATGAAGGTTTCTACCACAATATTTTCCTCTCTCATAGCAATTACATGTGGGATCATATTCAAATTCAACAATATAGCTATCCCATAGGATATTCTTTTCATGATCCACATCCATGCAAAGTTGACGCTCTTAAAAAATAGTGGGATTATCATCAAGTAAAGTCATGACTTCTCCAATCCCACTTTCAATATTGTTGCAAATATCATATTCATCATGAGGTTTGAACAAATTTTCAAGATCATAAGAAAGATCATCACCCCAATCATGATTATTGCAACAAGTAGTGGACAAAGCAAAACTAGCATCCCCAAGCTTAGGGTTTTGCATATTTTTAGCATGATTGTCACTAATAGAATTTGTAGTGAAACCATTGCAATCATGCTTTTCATCCACGGAGCTCTCGTGAATCACTTCATAAGTTTCTTCATCACGATTTTCAGATTTACGCATCTCAAGAAAAACTCCATAAAGATAGTTAAGTGCCCTCAACTCACTAGCAATTCGTTCCACATAAGTGGGTCTCTTAAAGAGACTAGTTGAGTGCCCGTGCGTTGCTATGGGACAACAAACTTACACGTCGCTCATCATCATTGTTTCTCACCAATGCCGATAGAACATTGCTAGTTCTCTTGTCATCGACGAACGTGTTGTCTACCCTTGGCTCTTCGTCAGCATTGGGTAAAGTGAAGGTCTAGAACCACCCTCTCATGCCCGTAACAACCCCTTCACTAAAGGCCATCATCCCATAAAACAGTCTTATACATTCGTCCCTATACAATGTAACACTAAACCAAAACATGTGACTCAAACTTGAATTCCACACATACCTACTTATCATCATGAGAAAGAAAAAAAGTATATAGATGTTCTCAATCAAATCTTGTGTTGAGTGATATTGGTTACAAAGAAAAAAAAGTTCGCATAATTCCCCAGATAATAAATTTAGACATAGAGATCATGAGTTGGAGGGTACATATATTAGCCATAACGAACAAAAATACTCAACAAGCAAAGAGAAATTGCTTAATATAATTTACTTCATATTCATAAACCGGACCATGTTTCTAATATATGTTTGTCGATACATTTGTTCAGTGGCTAAGGAATAACACATGGCTGTAGAAACATTTAGCAAAGTGTGATTTCCCTCAACTTTATATTTCTGGCTGAAGTTGTCACGAAATAAGCAAGTAATACTTCATCACGGGATAAATCAATTTGGTTGCAGTATTTGTTTTTATCTATACATGTCATAAATTAGCAGCCTTAACATTGTAATAGTGCAAAACAAAAGACCATATAAACTCGATTTTTTTTACAGTGGGTGAGGCAATTGCATTAGTAAAGAGAGCACCCAATAGCACTGTTTTATTACGTATCGAGATGTAAGAAAATGCCTCTTTTTATTATATGTCTATTCAGTAGATCACGCACTCCATTACATTTTCTAGATCTCCTGCTTGTGCAAACTACAGTATGCACATGTTCTTTACCTCCAAATGCGGGTAGAGATGAAACTGCGATTTAGAAAATTGAAAAAAAGCAAAGTAGATGATCTGCTACCATACACATGGATTAAGCTAAATCCTCTTATATTTATTCACGTCGCATTAGCTATGCTAGGTATGCAGGCAAACGTAGAGTTCACGTAGATCTCACTTTTTTTGTTGTACCAAAAAATATTTTTAATTTGTTTGTACATAATATTAAGTGGGACAAAGAGAAAACATCGTTGATTACATCAACTTAACAGTTATTCTACAACTCGGTTTCCTTTATTTTTTTTAGTTACTTTTCATGTAGCACACAATCAACCTAGTGAATGAATTCTCAAAGATATAGTGCTCCTACAACTAATAAATCATGTTAAAGCCACAATTTATTTGCCCCACCAACTAGTCAAGTTGCAAAGCTTGACACATCACTTACTAATAGTCCGTACACACAGCAAGATCATCATTAAGAGGGAATACACAAACAAGCCAGTCTCGCCATGAGGGAAATAGCCCCTGCAACATCGACATACAAAGAACAATCCAAACATACACAAAGTCAATTCTATCTATCTTCTACCATACAAGAAACCGCACACATGATCAAACTGCACCAAAATCAGGAAACCCCTTTTATTGATAGAACAACAACGGGTTACATCATCATACAGTGATAGCAACAGAGAGAAGCATTGTAGAGAGAAGACGATGATGTAAAAAATACAACAAGGCATATATATAGAGAGGGATGAAAACTTTCCTGCTGGAAGAATGGTTCCATTGAACGTAGCTTGCATCATCGAATAGAAAGGTTTGTTACCCACATGGTATTTGGTGTGTACTGGCAGCGGCTTGGTTTGGTTCATTGAGGACGTAGTTGGAGCCTTGGAGGAGAGGATGTAGATCCTAAACAAGACGGGGCGATAGGTGACGTCGGTCTTCCTCGTTCCTTTGCTGAAGAACATGTTGAGTACGACATCGGCTTCGGCGTCGGCACACACAACAGCGGCAGGACTAAAGAGTGCAGACTGGATGTATATCAGCAAGATGATGATGATAGCAGTTGCTATTGCAGACACACATGAAAGATATGTCTTTTTCAAAATGACAGAACCAAATTTAGATGTGCATGAGATCAGGCATACCTCACATGGAGCATGGGCAATCCATCGACGTTGGTAGAACGGCGAGATTGTACGATGGCTTATGGTGTATAGGCAGACTGCACAGTTGGTAGAACGGTGAGACTGTATAGAGCTATGTCGGAAACTTGCGGCATGACGATGAGCCAGATAACTGTTGATTATCCCAGAGAGTTAGAACACACACAAAATTATTTAACCTTGCAATTAGAATCCAAAGGATTAAGTGATGTCTTTTCCCTTGATGAAAGATGCAAATTATCTAGATATAAATTGTTATATTTTATTATTAGATATAGATTGATTGATGATACTCTAGCAATAACAACAACAATCAGTAGCAAGCTACATCTCTATTCTCTATCTAAATGTGCATTAATTAGTAGCATCATTCCTCATACAAGAAGCAACATACATCTATCAAAATGTGCAGCAATGAGTGTCCCTCCCTCCCTCCCTCTCCATCATCTCTTTGCTTTCTCTCTCTTCCTCACCTATCTTTCTTGTTTTTATCCACAAGAGAAAATCAGCATCGAACCCTATCTCTCCTTTGCTCTCTCTCTATATATCAGCAGTGGCCAGCAGCATATCCAGCAAGCCCTCTATCTAAATATGTGTCAATTAGCATCTATCTGTGCTCTATAGCTCTCATCTCTGTGCTCTCTCTCTTCCTCACCTATCTTATCTCTCAAGCAGCAGCGCCCAGCATGCCCTCTGCTCTCTCCTAAAGCAGAAGTTCATCCCTTCAAGGGCCTCCCCACCTTCAGCCACGACATCGCTACCACCACCCCTCTATCCACTTGTCGGTGGCTCCAACTCAACCTCCCCTAGATTCTCTAATTCCTTGGATGTGAAAGAAAATTGAAGGAGGAACGAACCTGCGTTGGTCGCTGGATCAAGAACAACACCTCCTCTGTTTTGCATTTGTCTCATTTGTCACCCCATTGCTCCCAGGTTTTGTGATGTAGATAAAAAAGAAAGATCAGAGGGAAATGATTGCAAAGCCTATTAGATGAATTATCCATATGTTTAGTAGTGAGTGTAATAAGAAATCTTTGCACAAGTTACAGGAACATTCATCTACCTATGCTAAACATGTGGTATAGTTTCCATTTTCTACACAAACAGTCAAAGACCGACCAGTTCCATGAACATACATTTACACTTCCAGAAATGTGCGCATAGAAATAAAAAAATTCTTTTCATTCGATACTCCTACATGTATCCCAGTATTCGAGTATGTTAGCATACTTCCTTAGATCAATTTTAGCATGGAAGAAAACAAATTATTGACTCAACAGGTTGCTTCCTTGAATATACTATATGTTAAAGCAATTGTTCTAACAACAGTAAGCCCGTGTCAGTACCCTCCATAGAGTCCCTTCATAAAATAATCTCTTCAGATAGAACAACCAATATGGAACATCCCATTATACTAACCATTACATCTGAGTCCCAAGATTGAAAACCAATTCATTCTACATTATTTGCTACTGCCTTGGACTTGCATTTAATTTCACAAAGCACATAAACAAAAGATGCAGCTGTATCTCCTAAAAATTTATGTTGTGACAAGGAAGCATCACATTATTCCAATGGAAAGGCAAATTGTATTTGTACATTGTTGCATAAGTGAGAAACACAAGACCAGAAAAGTTTGAACATGTTCTCTACTCATTCATTGCACCTGTAGAAAATGAACTAATAACTCCTGGACTACTTCCTTTATAAAAACCTGCAAATAGGTCAATAGTACAAAACGTCAACACAATATCAGAAGTACTACATTTATCAAGATTAGTGCTAAATGTTCTAAACAAATTTAATAAGTTGGCCATTCTTAACCTTATGGCTCATGCAATATGATTTTTTGCTAATTCTAATAAAAGAAAATAACAAAGTGCTTCGGGGTTTTCTAGCAATCGTTTCAATAAAGTGAGGGACCCAAACTATTCAGACCACTTGGAAAACATTCTTCTAGACCTGTTTACGAAAACTGAAGAAAGAGACGACATCCATGTGGAAAAAACAAGAAACCCTGCAGTTTAGGGCTATATGGAGTGAACAGAAATTTCTAGGGAACGATCTCATAGTTTTAGCCTCTATAGCCTTTTTTCTTGTACTCAACTCGATGCATCATTCTTTCTCCAGATATGCTTGCACTTGCCGCACACAAATTTCTTCTATAATGCCGCACAAAATTTCTCATAGTAATAATGTATAGTGCAGCTTATGGTCAAAGTGCACCTAAATTCTGGTGAAAATGAATCATTGTAAAAACAGGTAGCTACTATAGTGAATTATCCTATTCTCAAAATTCTGAACTATTTATCGGCTCCAATTTGCCATGTTCTAATATAAACAGTAACAAATTTTATGCTATTATGAATCAGAATAAATATGCGACTTTCTAAAACAAAGATAATTGTACTTAGCATGGTCATAACAAGAGGATAGCAACTGGAATTTGTTCTTACCAGAAAGGAAAAAGGCAAGGCAAGCTTATACATGACAAAACATGCAAATGTCTGCTTGTGAAAAACAACGAACTTTAGAATTAATGTGTGCTTTGAAAAAACGCATAGTAACAAGAAGAATTTATGCAAGCCAAAATTGCTTATTGTACTACTTTCCTTAGTAGTTGATACCAGAATGCAGGTAAAACAAAAATGTCAGATTTCAGTGGCACAAAAATCTTTTATGTTACGACTTTCCTCGCCATTTTGCAGCGCCAGAAAACTCTCAGGCTATCCATCACTAACGTTTCAAAATATAAAAACTACAGTTTGCCTCTAGTCTCCACAGCCATTCCAGTGATTAAAGTTAAAAAGATGAACAGATAATAAATCTGTATTCAAGTAACACGGGCAATAAAAGGTATCTGGATATGCACATCCCCATTCATGTTGAAAGAAATAAAAAAAAGCGATATTCACCTTCTGTTTGATGTATTAGATGGAGTGAAGTGTGTTGATTGCACAATTAATATCATCTACTTAGGCATATAGAGACTTTCTGATTTTGGCAGAAAAGTTTTTAGCCTTGCTGGGTTAGAGATCTAGTATGGTACTCTGAACACAACATATAGAGAAGTTCTTTGATGTTAAGGTTTGACCATCACATTCGCTACAAAGGTAGCTAAAAAGCTAAGAAACATGGAGCCATTGACTGTACTTCATAGTGTGAAGGTCACAGATTGCATATGGAAAAACTGTGTAGCAACACGAACTACATAGCGAGAAGTTCCTGCACAAATAAAAGGAGAAGTTTGCAGGAGATAACAAACATGTGACAGGAGGCTTTCCACGTATGTGTGGTGCATAAATTATTTGCCAATCTAAACTGCTTCGTGTCCAGTTTGAGGTGGTGCCAAGAAGTTGTGGTTAAGCATGCAACCAAAAGTATCTCAGTCGAGCTGCAGTATATCATTAAGCGATCATGATTTAGTGGCTTGACCGTTTGATTGGTTAAATACTAAAATTCCATTCAAAAATTAATTCTTTCATCCGATAAGTAAATACTCAGTTGGCTGCCTTCTTGTTTACCGGGCCTGAAAAAAACACGAACCACCACACCAATCTATTAGTGACACAAGAGACATCCATAATTCATTTGATTAGGAGAGGGCAAACAACTACCAACCACAGTACTTGTGAGTTGTGAGAATGCATGCTGTAAAAGGTGTCCGGCTCCCTTGCTGAACTTAATGTTGGCATTGTTGTTGCCAACCTGCTTGATTAGGAAGCAAACTTTTCCTTCTTCTGCACAAGCTCTCAGACCAGATTAGCATAAACCATCATCATTTATACTAACCTAAGAAATCATATCAACCAAGGCATATGAAGCTTAGAAGAAAAAGGAAGGAAATTCTATAGTTTCTATCTCACCATAACAGAGAGCTTGTGCATAAGTCTGGCATCTCGAATTCTTTCTGGTGGCTGCCCTGAAGGGAACGTCAGATGACGACGGTCGCGCTGACATTCGGAAGTACCGGATTACCGTGATGGATTGAAGACCGCCTTGGGTGAGATGAGGGCAAGGTGTGCCCGTGGACGGAGTAGACAAGGAAGTCGACTGCCGTCACCCTGCAGCGCCGACGCGCCACGCGTTGAAACCATGACCGTATCTTCCTTTGTGGGCGATTACGCCAGCACCGCCGCTGCTCTCCTATATCCATATCTCTCTCTCTTCATCTCCCCCTCTCTTCCACGACGGGCGCAGCACGACGACCACCGCTGCTCTCCTATATCCATATCTCTCTCTAGAAGGCGGGCGGCACGAACACTTATACCTTTTTGGATTTTCATCTCCAACCTTATGGACATATAATTATATAAAATATGTACATGGCAAGCATATAGTCAGGTTGTATTTCCATCAAACACGTTGCTAGCATCAAAAAACAAATCTGCGTAACCATGTATTGGATGAAAATAGAGGGCCCGGGAACCTCGACGGGCACATCAGCGGTGTTGCCCGTGAAGCTGAATTTCTTGAAAACGGCCGTGAAGGCGTCGAGAAGGAGGAGGTCGCCGGCGCCGAGGTCGGGATTCTCCGGCGCGTACTCCACCTCCACCTGCAATAAACCGTGGCATTAGGTGGAGCTTGCCTGGGGGTGTGACCTGCGCGCACGCACGCACCGAGAGAGGGAGAGAGAGAGAGAGAGAGAGAGAGAGAGAGAGAGAGAGAGAGAGAGAGAGAGAGAGAGAGAGAGAGAGCTTGTGCGAGAGAGAGAGATGGGGACTGTACCGGATCCAAAGAAAAACGAAACCAGGCTGCGAGAAATCCATCGACGGCGGCTCAGATCCCGTGCCAGAACCCGCCGCTCGGTCCCCAGCCCGCACGACCGCGGACGCCTCCCGCACCGGCGTCAGCCCTGAGGGGCCTCCAAGCTGATGCCCTGTCCGGCGCGGCGGGAGGGGCTGGTCCATCATCTCCGCCGTCTGGGGAGGGACGCGGCCCCAGCCAACGCGCGCGATCAGCGGCCACGGCGAGCGGGACGAGCGTGGCGACAGGATTCAGACAGATCCGAGTAGAGCGCTTGCATTGCACGCAACCATGCCGCCGGTGGCCTCTCGCAGCCGGACTGGTCCGAGCTAGCTAGCTAGGGGCTCGTCGCCGGCGGGAGAAGGGGAAAGGAGGGGAGGTGGTGCCGGCGGTGGAGTGGAGGCCACGACGGTGGCTGCGCGTGGCGGCGGCTAGGGTTCCCGTCGGGGGGGGGGGGATCGCGAGAGCGTGGGGGAATCAGGTGCGTTCGTGGGTTGTGTTTTTTTTTTGCGTTTTGACGGGTTTGGATGGGAGAGGCAGTGGGTGGGAGGGCGATCGCATGTGGGAACGAACGTTTTTTTGTATTGAACCGTTTGGTGTGGTTATTTAATCGCCTGGTTGCCTGGTTTACGAAGGGATGAAAAAATCGGTGGAAATGCCAGGAAGTGGAGAGGTGGGATCGACAGGTCGAACCATCGCTCTGGTTGAACCATCACGACGACGGCAGATCCCCCTTTAATAGTAGAGATTAGCTAGTGGATGAGGATCCATATCAATAGATTTTCAGCAAGCGAAGATGCAAGCATAATGAAGGCACATGGCACACGAGCGAACAGAAAGCAAGCGAGAGAAAAGGGCGAACGAAAAAAGCAAACGAGAAAGGCAAATGAAAACGGCAAATGTGAAGTGGGGTAGAGGAAAACGAGAGGCAACTGGCAAAAAAATAAATGCAGGAGATGAGTTTGTGAGACCTACTTGGATAGATCTTGATCTCTCCTCCCCTGCAACGGTGCCAGAAATACTTCTGCTACTGCAACAAAAGACCTTCCAATTGCGTCAGAAATAGGCACGTTGTTGGGAAATTATCTTGACGTGCTCCTCCCGGCAACGGTGCGAGAAATAGAGAGTGTTGCTTGATACTCCTCAGCAACGGCACCAGGAATCCTTCAACTGCGGCTACGCCTTAAGGGACTTCCTAGGGAAGTATGCAAAGGATTTCACCCGTGGCCTTGGAGCCTTGCGTTGGTGTTCCCTCGAAGCGAAAAGGGTGATGTAGCACAGCGGTGGTAATTATTTCCCTCAGTTTGAGAACCAAGGTATCAATCCAGTGGAGGAGTATCTGAAGATCCTGCGCAAACACAAAAGCTTGCTCCCAACACTATGAAGGGGTTGTTAATCCCTTATAGATTGTTCGCCAAGTGAGAACTGAAAGTAACAAAGTAACAAGCAAAGTAAAAGCGGAGGTGTAAACGACGGATGTGAATAGACCCGGGGGCCGTAGTGTTTACTAGTGGCTTCTCTCATAAAAGCAAGTAGACGGTGGGTGAACAAATTACTGTCGAGCAATTGATAGAACCGCGCAAATTCATGACTATATCTATGGCAATGATTATATCTATAGGCATCACGTCCAAAACAAGTAGACCGATACTGTCAAAAATTATAGATACGTTTGAGACGTATCAAGGGGGGCCCTGTGGGCCCCACAAGCTTGCTTGCCGCGGCCAGGGGGTGGCCGCGGTGACAGGGCTTGTGGCCCACTGGTGTGGCCCCTAGGCCAACTCTGAGTCCCGGTATTTTTCAAATATTCCATAAAAAATCATACTAGATTTTCAGGACCATCCGAGAACTTTTATTTTCGGGGTATTTTTCTACCGGACGCTAAAAGAGGAAACAGGGAAAACTAAACTAAATCTATCATTTTTCTTCTAAGCAACAGAAAGTGAAAGCTTAAAACAGAGGTATGTGGCTCTTTGATTCATCGATTTCATGGTCATCGAAAGAAATCCGTCAATGGGGTTGATCCAATCCTCATGACAAAACTTTCTCGAATCGCAACAGAGAACGGAGAATTTTTGAATAGCCACTAAGTCACCTCAATGGGGATATGTATCTCCCCAACAAGCAAATCATACTTCATCTTGACACGAGGAATAGGGCATTCAAAGCTCCCAATAAGAATCGATGATGTTTTTTCGATATCATTGATGCAATGTACTTGATATCGTTTCTTCGGAAAGTGCACTGTATGCTCATTACCGTTGACATGGAAAGTGACATTGCCTTTGTTGCAATCTATAACAGCCCCTGCAGTGTTTAAAAAGGGTCTTCCGAGGATGACAGTCATGGCATCGTCCTCAGGAATATCCAAGATAAGAAAGTATGTTAAGATAGTGGTGTTAGCAACCATAACAGGCACATCCTCGCAAATGCCGACAAGGAAAGAAGTTGATTTGTCGGCCATTTGCAGAGAGATTTCATTGGGTGTCAACTTATCCAGTTCAAGTCTATGATAAAGAGAGAGTGGCATAACACTAACACCGGCTCCAAGGTCGCATAAGGCAGTTCTTACGTAGTTTCCTTTAATGGAGCAAAGTATAGTGGGCACTCCAGGATCACCAAGTTTCTTAGGAGTTCCACCTTTGAAGGTGTAATTGGCAAGCATGGTGGAGATCTCAAGATCTGGTATCTTCCGTTTATTAGTCACGATATCTTTCATGTACTTGGCATATGGAGACATTTTGAGCATATCAACTAACCGCATCTGCAGAAAGACGGGTCTTATCATTTCAATAAAGCGCTCAAAATCCTCATCATCCTTTTTCTTGGATGGCTTAGGAGGAAAGGGCATGGGTCCCTGAACCCATGGCTCCCTTTCTTTACCATGCTTCCTAGCAGTGAAGTCATTCTTATCGTATCTCTTAGGTTGTGGGTTATCAGATTAACCGTAGGTTGAATCTCCACATCCTTATCATTGCTAGGTTGAGCATCATTATGAACATCGCTGTCCATATTGTCACCAGGTTCATGTTCATCACCAGATTGTGTTTGTGCATCACACGTAGAAATATCATTTGGTTCTTCAGTTGTGACAGCAACAGGTGAACTAACATGTAGGTTTCTATCATCCTTCTTCTTCTCCTTAGGATGACTGGGTGTATCAGCATTAATTCCTTGAGAATCTTGATCAATTCTCTTAGGATGGCCTTCAGGATACAAAGGTTCCTCAGTCATTTTGCCTCCTCTAGTAATGGCTCTGACAGAGTTATCATTTAATTCATTGAGCAAGTCATTATGAGTGTTAAGTACTTGTTCTACCTGAGAAGTAATCATAGAGGCATGTTTACTCAGAAGCTTCAGATCATTGACATTTCTGTCTACACAAGCACTTAAATGACTAAGCATACGAGTACTTTGTTCCAAATGTTTGCTAACATAATCATTGAAACTCTGTTGTTTGGCAACAAAGTTGTCAAATTCATCAAAGCATAAGCTAGCAGGTTTGTCAAAAGGAATATCACTCTCATCAAACCTACGCAGAGAATTTACTTCTACAACCTGTATCAGGTTATCGAGAACGTGGATCTCTTCGATAGGTGGTAGATTTTTGACATCTTCAAATCTAATGCCTTTCTCTTGCATAGATTTCTTGTCTTCTTGCATATCTTCGGGACTGAGGAATAGAATACCTCTTTTCTTAGGAGTTGGCTTAGGAGGTGGTTCGGGAATAGTCCAAGTATTATCGTTGATCAAGATGTTATTCAGTAGGATCTCAGCTTGTTCTACAGTTCGTTCCCTAAAAACACTACCGGCACAACTATCTAGATGGTCTTTAGAAGCATCGGTAAGTCCGTTATAGAAGATATCAAGTATCTCATTCTTCTTAAGAGGGTGATCAGGCAAAGCATTCTGTAGCTGGATGAGCCTCCCCCAAGCTTGCGGGAGACTCTCTTCTTTGAGTTGAGCAAAGTTATATATTTCCTGCAAGGCAGCTTGCTTCTTATGGGCAGGGAAATATTCTCACAGAAGTAATAGACCATATCCTGCGGACTACTCACACATCCAGGAGCAAGAGAAGTGAACCAGGCTTTAGCGTCATCCTTTAGAGAGAAAGGAAACAACTTAAGGATATAGTAGTAGCGGATCTTCTCCTCACTAGTGAAAAGGGTGGCTATATCGTGTAGTTTGGTAAGATGGGCTACGACCGTCTCAAACTCATAACCGTGGAAATGATCAGATTCGACTTGAGAGATTATCTCAGGATTGACAGAGAATTCATAATCCTTATCGGTGACAAAGATAGGTGAAGTGGCAAACTTCGGGTCGTATTTCATCCTAGCTTTCAGAGATTTTTCCTTCCACTTCAGAAGTAATTTCTCAGCGTCATAGGCATCCTTACACGCAAGAAAATCCTCAGCTATCTCTCCCTCCATAAGATAACCCTCAGGTATATCAGGCAATTCATATCTAGGAGAGCTAGATCTAGCAGGAGCAAAAGCAGGTTCTATCTCAATAGTATCGGCAGTTTCAGAAGCATCACGAGCATTGGTAGTAACTCTAGCAATATGAGCATCAAGGAATACCCCTGGTGGCACATCAGGCAAAGTAGTATCTCTAGCAGTATCAAGCATAGCATCATCAGGAAAAATAGCATCCATAGCATCACCAGGCAAACCAGTATCAAGCATAGCATCATCAGGCAAAATAACATCTCTAGCATCATCAGGCAAAGCAGTATCAAGCATAGCATCTCTAGCAGTATCAGGCATAGCATCATCAGGCAAAATAGCATCTCTAGCAGTATTAGGCATAGCATCTCTAGCAGTATCAGGCATAGTAACTTCATAAGCATCATCAAGCACAGGCGACATATCAAGATTTCTAGCAGGAGGTGGTGTCGCAAACTTTCTCATAACTGAAGGTGAATCAAGTGCAGAGCTAGATGGCAGCTCCTTACCTCCCCACGTAGTTGAGGGCAAAACTTTGGTTTTTGGATCTTTAGATTCTTCATAGTGATCAGCAGATATAAATCCCAAGTGACTCAGAGAATATAGCTATCCTTCCCCGGCAACGGCGCCAGAAAAAGCTGCTCCTAGCAGTCCCCGGCAACGACACTAGAAAGATGTTGTTGACGTGTTCCTGACTTGATGCCTCCGCGGCAACAAAGCCAGAACTGCTCCCAGTTGCTCAACAATTAGCAATTGTCTTGCAATGGCCCACCAGCGTGTGGGTTCGCGGCAGTTTTTGAGGGTAGAGTATTCAACCCAAATTTGTTGGTTCGCCAGTCAGGAAGTGAAAGGATACTCTCAAGTATTAGCAGCTGAATGTGTTAGATTCAACCGCACCTGAAAGATTAGTATCTGCAAGCAAAGTATCAGTAGCAAAGTAGTATGATAGCAACGGTGCCAGAAACGATCTGTTGACAAGACAGACTATTCCTAACTGTTGTATCAATGGCGCGAGAAGTTCCCCGTGGATGGGAGATATTCTTTCCCGGTAACGGTGCCAGAAAAAGTATTGTAGCAGGTAGCAGCAGTGTAACGAGTAACGACAGTGGCAAGGAACAGCAGTAGTGACAGCTGTAGCAAGTAGCAACAGTAGCAAGTAACAGCCGTAGCAAGTAGCAGGAGTAGCGAGTAACAGCAGTAGCAAGTAACAATGGCAGTGGGACAAACTCGTAGGCAATGGGTCGGCGATTCGTCGGATGACATTCATCATGCAACAGTTATAACATGGAGAGATATATGGCTAGCTCCCGTTCGTCAATGTGATGTAGGCATGCATTCCGTGTGTAGACATACGTGCTTAGGGAAAAGAACTTGCATGACATCTATTGTCCATCCCTCCCGTGGCAGCGGGGTCCGAAAGGATACTACGAGATATGAAGGTTCTCCTTTTAATGAAGAACCGGAACAACGCATTATCACTTGGTGAACACATAAACTCCTCAAACTATGGTCATCACCGGGAGTGGTTTCGGTTATTGTCACTCCGGGGTTGCCGGGTCATAACACATAGTAGGTAACTACAACTTGCAAGATCGGATCTAAAACACACATATATTGGTGACAACATAATAATTTCAGATCTGGAATCATGGCACTCGGGCCCTAGTGACAAGCATTAAGCATGGCAAACTAGTAGCAACATCAATCTCAGAACATAGTGGATACTAGGGATCAATCCCCGTCAAAACTAACTCGATTACATGATAGATCTCATCCTACTGATCACCGCCCAGCAAGCCTACGAATAGATTACTCATGAACGATGAAGAGATTCATGGAATTGGGGAGGGAAGAAGGTTGATGATGACGATGGCGACGATTTCCCCTCTCCGGAGCCCAAAACGGACTCCAGATCTGCCCTCCAGATGAAGAACAGGATGTGGCGGCGCCTTCGTATCGCAAACGCGATGAAATCTTCTCTCTTGATTTTTTTCTGGACGAAAGTGAATTTATAGAGCTGGAGTTGGGGGCGGCAGACCCACGTGGGCCCCACAAGCTTGGTTGCCACGGCCAGGGGGGATTCAACAGGGCTTGTGGCCCACTGGCCCATCCCCTCCGGTGGATCTTTGCGCAGGTATTTTTCATATTTTCCAAAAATATTCTCCGTAAATTTTCAGGACGTGCCGAGAACTTTCATTTCTGCACAAAAACAACACCATGGTAATTCTGCTGAAAACAGCATCACTACGGGTTAGTTCCATTCAAATCATGCAAATTAGAGTCCAAAACAAAGGCAAAAGAGTTTGGAAAAGTAGATACGATGGAGACGTATCATGGTGCCTCCTAGATGAGTTAGGTGTCGCTTGGGAGCCTCCTACTTCATATTGTGGAGTTGAACCAATATGTTTTTAAGGGCAAGGAGATCGCCTACGTCGTGAAGATCTACCGTGAGTAAGGCTAGTCCTCCGTGGACAGAAGCCGTGGTGGGATAGACAAGGCCGCTTCTTTGTGGACCCTCGATGGGTGGATCCCTCCGTGGACTCTCGCAACCGTTACCCTCTGTGGGTTGAAGTCTCCACTAACATGGAGATACGATAGCGCCACCTATCAGAACCATGCCAAAAATCGCCGTGTCAACCTTATGCGCTTGATGTCCCTTCCTTACTCCTCTATTTACACTTGCATGTTTACTTTTTCCTGCTATACTATTAGAACTGTATGTGTAGGGTGTATTTGACTTGTCATAACAGCCGTAGTTGCCTCTCAAGTAAAATTGGGAAAAGGCAAAAAAATATCTTGTCAAGTAGTCTAATCTCCTCCCCTCTAGACATACTTTCTATCCTACAAGTGGTATCACAACTTTGGTCTCCATTTCATTGGTTTAGCAACCTAGGAGAGTATGGCATCTAGTGAGGGAAATTATCATCATAGAGGTTCTTACTTCGATGGTACTAATTTTGCTAGTTGGAAGCATAAAATGAAGATGCACATTCTTGGCTTTAATCCTCATGTTTGGGCTGTGATTCGTGTTGGTGTGCAAGGTAACTTCTTCGGAGAAGGGCATGCACCAGATCATGATGCGACAACTGATGAACTGAAGATGTTGCAACTGAATGCTCAAGCGTGCGATATCATCTTCAACTGACTTTGCCCCGAAGAATTCAAAATATTAGTTGTCTTGAGAATGCAAAAGAGGTTTGGGATACTTTGGTTGATATGACGAAGGTACTGATTCTGTCAGAGAATCTAAGCTAGATGGGCTTCAAAGTCCACTTGCCAAGTTCATGATGAAGGATGGTGAAAGATCGCTGAAATGTACTCTAGGCTAGCTCTCATCACCAATGAGATTTCCGGCTTAGGAAGCGAAGAGATGGCTGAAAAATTCATCATGAAGAAGATACTTAGAACTCTTGATGGCAAGTATGACACAGTGTGCACATTGATCCAAATGATGCCAAATTACAAAGATCTCAAGCCAAGTGAAGTCATTGGTAGGATTGTTGCTCATGAGATGTCACTCAAAGACAAAGATGCAACAGTTATAGAGATTCATGTGATGCTCCCGCTACTTCAAAAGACAATCTTGTTACTGATGAAGAGATAAGCCTCATGGTTAGAAAATTCAACAAGTTATACAAGAGTGGAGGCAAAGATAGAAGCTCAAGTTGAAGACATGATGAGAAGCGTTCGTCCAGTCGTGATCGAAAGTGCTACAATTGTGGGAAACTCGGACACTACTCAAATGAGTGCTCGGCTCCTTACAAAAGAAGAGAAGAGTCACCTCGAAGATAAATCTCAAGAGATGAGTCACCTCACAGAGAGAGAAGGAGTAGAGAAGATCACTATGAACGAAGACACTCACGGAGAGGCAATGAATGGGAGAAGAAGGACAAATTCACCAAGAGTAGTTCAAGAAGAAGCCATCAAGCTCATGTTGGTGAATGGGTTTCTGGCTCCGAATCTGATCACCACTCCGAGAGAAGCTATCACTCCCACTCCTATTATAGTCAAGATGAAGGTGTTGCCGGCATTGCACTTGTTTCCTCCAACTCCTATGTCTTATTTGATTCACCAAATGAGGGAGTCGAAAACCGCTTCATGGCTAAAGGCTCCAAGGTATCACACCCCGAGTATCTTGATTTCAATAGTGATGAGGACGACTTGTTAGGAGAAGATGACTTGCTTCTAGATAAAACTAGTAATTGCACTGAAAATGAACTTGCTAATTATCATGCTAGTCAAGATAAATCGAATGATGATGATAAGAAAGATATTGAACGACTAACTCAAGAATTTAAAACTCGTAAGTTATCTCATGAGACTACTCTAGAAGATCATAGAAAGCTTGCAAGAACCCATGAGAAGCTACGGTTCGAGAAGCTCAACTTGGAGCAAGAGCATGAGTTTTTAAAAGCAATCAATGATGACCTTCAAAAGAAGAGTTATTCTTATGTATCCAAACGATTACTCTTGTCTAATTTTGTTCCACAAGTTAAGCCTAAGAACACTAGTAACAAAGGCAAGAAGGTTTCTTCATCTAGTAACATCAATGCTAAAGCTAAATCCAATAATGTTTTTGCTAATAACTCTATTGATTCCACTAACGATTCTCTTAGCCAAGTTACACTTGAGCAAGAAAACGATTTATTGAAAGGGATTATAGAGAGATGTGTATTCAAGTGTCTTGTCGGGAGTAAGCAATTAGAGGAAATTGTGCACAAGCAAGGAGGACATCGGAAGAAACAAGGTGTTGGCTATTTCAACGTCAACGAAGCTGTTTGGGAAGAAGGTCCATATCCCACTCCCAAGTTTGTTCCCCAAGAGGAGAAGTCCAGTCCTTCTGAAGGAACAAGCTCACAATATGACCTTCCACAACAAGACCACGGAGGCAAGGGAAAGCTTCAAGATGACATTGACCTATTTGAAGAAGAACCCCAAGCCAAGGTCGAGTGGGTTCCCAAGGATACTACTAGCTCTACCTCAACAAGTGCTACAACAACTCTGAGGATTCCCATCAATTTGATATGGATTCCCAAGAGAAAGAACTAGAAGTTCTTGAGGGGTGACTCTACCAATCAAATTCACTCTTATTCATTTTGGCAAGAACTATATGCAATCAACCTCAACCTTAAGCATTAGTACAAGGAGTCACACATTCCTCAAAGGTAAGCAAGGAACTAGGTAAGCAATGCATCTTTGGACATCATCCCATTTGTGCTTCACTCCATGTCCATAGATATACCTGCATATGTTCCTTTTTTGCTTTGGGACTAATCCATGTAGGTGAGAAGAGTATGAAAACAACAAGGATTGCTCCCAACTCAAGTTGATCTTTATCAACTTTGAGCATCCACCACTACTTCACCTACTTGAAGTCTTCCACGACAAAACCCAAGGTTAGCTGATCCCTCTTTGTGGGGATATCATATCAAGGGGGATCTTTACTCTAATACTTGAGTATAAGCATCTCCTAAGAATATGAACACATTAATGCTTATGTAAAAGTGGTAACCCCACTTGTCCTTAACGATGAGTATCACCTATGATCAAGTATTCTTACTTGGCTCCTATGTCAATATACTCATATATAGATGACCTTGTCATCGCCCAAGTGCTTGATAGCTGCTAGGATGTTTGTGCATGTTCACCATGTTTGTATCATCATTCTTATTGTGTGAGCATGTTGGTCTGCATGAATTTAATCATTCAAGGACATCCAATTGTTGTTATATGGTTTTTGTTTTATCTTTTGCAAATTGGATGGACAAGAATGCCTAGGACCCTTCTCTAGATATATATGCTATCTCTTCTCAAGTTCTATTCATGCTTCATCACAAAACTTGAACAAGCACTTGTCGATCCCTCTATGTGAAGGTGCACTCGGAGTTCAGTATCATCAAAGGCTGCCTTCTAAAACCTCTTTAAAGAACTCGGTGTGACCAAGTCCACAAACTCGGAGCCACCGATTTTCCAAAGTTGATCAGGTTTTCTCATTTCGGTACCAACGAAATCAGCAACGCGGTTACACCGAGTTTCCCTATCTACTGACAGTTGAGGAACTCAGTGGCACTTATTTTGCCATCTCGGTGACACCGACAACACACGGGTATATATACCTGCGGACCGGACCTTTTGATTTCACTTCGTCAAAACGGTTTGTTCGCCAAACCCTCGCTGCCACCCGAGAGCCCAGGTCATCGCCTTGACTCCACGAGCACCGCCGCCGCTGGGACTTGTCGTCATCGAATAAATTTGCTCCTTCGTCGTCGCCATAGCCAAACCGCCACCGAGCTAGGATACAGTTCGATCTCCTTTGCGTTCCCCGTCTGTTTCTCATGCATTGGATCTTTTAATTCTTCTTTCCACTTTGTGCAAACCTCCTGTCCACCAGATAAAATCAGTAGATTAGGAGAAGTAGGAAATTTCGGATCTGATCTACCAAAGAATGCAACTCGGTGAGACCGAGTTTGTAAAATCGGTTCCACCGATTCCTATTTTAAGGTTCGTGAGAAGCAACTCGGTGAGACTGAGCAGCTATTTTCGGTGCCACCGAAAATGACTGCAAAGTTTCTGTTAAGTGAGTCTGTTTTCCCGGTGACTCCGAAAGTGCCAACTCGGTGCCACCGATTTACATCCTGCAGAAGATCATACCCTGAGTTTCAGACTTCAATTTTTCAAAAAATATCTGAATTTTGTGATGCTCATCCATTCTGTCTTTCCTACATCCACTTCACAGGATCTGTTGTTTGCTGCTGAGTGTGTTTGTCAGTATGTCAGGTTCAGATGATAGTCAGGATGATTTAAGATAGCAGAGTATCAAAATAGATGCTGGCACTAATCCATAGAGGACGGACTCTGACCCTGGATCATATAGTTCTCATGGCTTGCCCAAGGCAGCCACCAGGCAAAGGAGGAAGCTAAATTTTGATGAGGAGGACTCAGACTTTTTGCCAGAAGATAGTTCAGCCCCTGCTAAGGCTCCTCCAAGGAAAGTTGTCAGGAATATGTCTGCCAGTGCTGCTGATCTGAGAGCACATGATTATGCCAAGAAGGGAAAAGTTATTGCCAAGGAAGCACCTGCAAAGAAGGCTAGTGCAAAGAGGCCCAGGAAGAGAACTATCCGTCTTGTTCGCAAAAAGACTTCTATGTTTGAAGACCCAGAAGAAGCTGAGGAAGAAGTTCCTGAGGAGATCCTAGTTCCTCCCAAGAAGAAGAAGCTGATGGGTGATGCCATGAAGTCTGCTCCAAAGCCTGCTGCTAAAGCAAAGAAGGTTGTAGCTTCTAGGAAGACCACTAAAGATATACCTGCAGCTGCTAAGAGAAAAGGCCATGCATCCAGTGCACATTCCACAGAAGAAGAAGGAGATGAGGATGCTCCAGTTCTCAGGAAGCTAAGACCGTACCTTCCACTCCACAATGATGCTCATCCTGTAGCAGAAGACATGAAGAAGAGGAAGGATGCCGAATTAAGAAAGTGGAGAGCTGTTGATCCATATGATGTCAGAAGAAGAACTGCTGTTGATCCAAGGTTTCACACCAAGGAACAACAAGATTTTTATAAGACTATTTTGTATGACAAGAGTCCTGTTGTCAGTGATATGAGGTATGTTGACTGGGCATACATCAAGGAGAATGAGAATTTCTTTACGCATGTTCAAGAGAACTTCAGGCTAGTTGACATAGAAGATTTTCATGGGAAGGAGATGACCCCATGGAATGACGAGATGATCGTGCAATTCTATGCAACAGTTCATTTCTATGATGACTCTTTAGTTTGGATGACCAATGGACACAGGTACGATGCTACAATTGCTGATTGGGCTGCTATCATTGGTGTTCCTATGAAGGAAGAAGCATATGTAGATGTGTATGGAGATGCTAAGCAGAATCACAACTCCTTGGATAACATGTACAAGACCATTCCACATCAGTACTTGTCCAGTCACAAGTTTGGCTCGGTATATTTTCTACAAGCTGGTATTCCCACGACACACACTATACTACGATACACTCTCATGCCTAAGTCAGGAGATGAGAAGATGACCAGAGGATATTCAATCAACCTGTTGCACCTACCTAATACCCATACCAGATTTAGAGTGATGGACTTGATAGTTGAAACTATCCAAAGGACTGCTGTGGATCAGAAGAGATCATGTGGATATGCACCTTATATTCAGATGCTCATCAATGCCAAGCTAGGCAAGCATGCATATCAACTTGATTGTCCCCATCTACCTCTTCAGCGTGAATTTGAATATAATGAGGTTGTGATGGATGACAATAATCCCAACTCAGCTGTAACAGGAATGGCAGTAGAGGCAGCAAAGGCTGAAGCTGCTAGAAACAGACCACCTCCAGTTTCACAGCTCAAAACTCAAGCTAAGCAAATGATATTTCTAGTAAGCATTGTCCAAGGCATGGAGAAGAACATTTAGGAGATCATGCAAAATCATAAGATCCTTGAGAGAGTTATGGAGATAAAACTCCACAACATGGATATGAAGGTAACTGAGTTGACCACCATTGTCACACAGCTTCAACATGAAGTTGACGCTATGGAGATTCCACGGTCATAGGATGAAGATGAAGATGATGATGACGAGGATGAGTCTCCTCCTCCCACTACTACACAGTTCAGCACCGGGCCCCGGTCAGTTGTTGTTCCTGCTCCGGAGACAAGACAGACATCTTCAGCACAAGCTTCAACACCATTAACACCAGCTCCAGCTCAAGCTCCTTCAGTATCAACTCCTCCAGCTCCAGGGATGTCAGCAGAAGTCTTCGCAGACGCCGTTCTATCGACTCCATCATCAGCTTCCCACAGAGACCAGTAGTTCTATACTTCTGAACTTTTTGGTAACTTGTTGCCAAAGGGGGAGAAATGTATAGATCATAGACTTTTTGTGAGAGAGAGATTTTGACTTTCTTTACTCTCGTTTGGTTTTATAAACTTTGTTTGTTGGATGACTTTATCCTATCTGTGTGTGATCATACGCTTTATCCTGTGTGATGCTACGATATTATCTTTTAGCTATCCATGTGATGATCATTCACTTATCTTGTTGGTGTCATGTGCATTGCTATTCTTTTTACGCACCACCAAGATGTATGTCACATGGAAGAGTAACCCATGATCCTAATAAATTGTGCATTTGCATTCAAACACAAATTTTAAATAATGCACAAATTTAGGGGGAGCTCTTGCTTTTCACATACTCCTCAAAGCTTCGATGCTAATCATTGATTATATCTTTTGTCGAAGCTTTGATCTATAAGTTGTCATCAATTACAAAAAAGGGGGAGATCGAAAGCACAATTGCTCCCTAGGGTGGTTTTGATAATTGATCACAACATGTGCATCATTGGACTAATGCGTTTTCCAAGTATATTTTAGAAAAGTTCAAAAGATGCTATGGCTTAAGGTTTATGTGGAGATGCCCCCGGATGCAAGAAAGGAATAATATTGGCTCAAGCTTCAAGCTAGAAAACTCTTTATTTTATATTTGTGAGAAATCACTTTTGAGTCCATAGGAAAGCCAATACTATTAAAAGGGGGTGAGGTAGTAAAATGAACTGATTTCTCAAATGCTCAAAGTTAGCCACCAAATCACTCAGTCATTTTTCCCACATATCCACTCTCTCAAGTTCCACATACACAAATTCGGTGTAACCAACATTGACACATCGGACCCACCGAGTTTGAACCTAAGAAAGAACCCTAGCCATTTCCACCAAATTGGTGCAACTGAAACTGCATCGGTGCTACCAAGTTCAATGTGACCAACATTCTGTTGCCAAGATACACAAAATCGGAATTTCGGAGTTTGAGTATCGGTGCCACCGAGTTTGGCCATCTGACCGTTAGTCACCTTTTCAGTACCCCCGAGTTCTATATATTGGTCTAACCGAGATTTAAAAGTTCACCACTTTATTGCTAATCGGTACCACCGAGTTGTCCACTTCGATGTCACCGAGTTTTCTCTTTTCTGTGTAACGGTTTGATTTTGGCTACTGCCTATATATACCCCTTCACCCACCTCTCATTCGTGGGAGAAGCACTCAGAACACACACTTCATTTCCAGATCCATTTTCGAATAGAGAACCACCTAGTCATGTCTTGAAACCAAGATATTCCAATCCAATCATTTGAATCTTGATCTCTAGCCTCCCCAAACTGCTTTCCACCAAATCAACCTCTCCTACCCATGCATATCCTGTGAGAGAGAGATTTGTTTTGAGGAGACTATCTTTAGAAGCACAAGAGCAAGGAGTTCATTGATCTACCCCATCTATTATCTTTTGGAGGGTGGTGCCTCCTAGATTAGTTAGGTGTCTCTTGGGAGCCTTCTACTTCGTGTTGTGGAGTTGAACCAAGATGTTTGTAAGGGCAAGGAGATCACCTACTTCATGAAGATCTACCGTGAGTAAGGCTAGTCCTCCGTGGAAGGAAGCCGTCGTGGGATAGACAAGGTCGGTTCTTTGTGGACCCTCCGTGGACTCTCGTAGCCGTTACCATCCGTGGGTTGAAGTCTCCACTAACATGGAAGTACGATAGCGCCACCTATTGGAACCATGCAAAAAATCACCGTGTCAACCTTATGCGTTTGATCTCCCTTCCTGACTCCTCTACTTACACTTGCATGTTTACTTTCCGCTGGTATACTATTAGAACTGCATGTCTAGGGTGTATTCGACTTGTCATAACTTCTGTAGTTTCTTCGCAAGTAAAATTGGGAAAAGGAAAAAAAATTATCTTGTCAGCTAGTCTAATCACCCCCTCTAGACATACTTTCGATCCTACAGTTTTGCAGTAGTAGCATTGTCTCCTGTATATCCTATGCCGAGATTTTCCACTTGGGGGCTTCCAACTCATTGAATTTAGCTTTCTCACCCTCTTGATCCGGCAAAGACGCCCAAAAATGGTTAAACCTGCATGTATGCCTCATCGACCCCCATCAGGTGACCCCATGTACTCTGGCTAGTCAATCCACTTTGGACCTTGAACTTGGCAAGGTTAAAACATTGGTTTAGATCACGTGATAGCCGGGATACTGAAAGCTAGGACAAATCATGGGTTATCATGCCCGCTTCATTGAAGCAAGACTTGAGCCTCGAAATCCAGTCTCTTTTTACCGTGTATCACTGAGCCAGCTTGTTAATAGTACCTTATTATTACTACTACATGTTATCGTACACATACATCATCTTGCATTGTATCATGCATCATACATGCATATCATGCCGGTCTTCAAACCGGGTTACAAAATAAACTTTTGCACGAGCAAGTAAGTCTTCAAGAGGCAAAACTGGTCGGATTTTTATCATGGTTTATCATAACCAGTGTTAAATGGTTGTGGTTTTTCAAATCAGCTCATGAGAAATAAATATTATCGAAAATCCAGTTCCCCACATATATGAGGTGGTATATTACATATTGCAGAGCTCGCCCATCACTTATAATGCCGGGTCATCTAATTGACCGGCTCTTGGATTTCTTCAACTTGTGCTTGTAGTAAACTACAACAATTATGGGTTTCTCAAACATATATTTTTCGGGATGCACCGCAATCACGGGCAGGGATTTCATTCCAAGCACAAATGCATTATTCTAGGATACTCATGCAGACAATAAATTACCGGGTTGCATTACAACCACGGTGAAGAATTCATTCAAGTTCAAGAGAACTTCTAAAGTGAATTATGATGGGTTATATTCTTGCAGATCCCCAAGCTGTTGCAGGCATATGGCTCGGCACTTGTGGGCTACATTATTCAAATTAAGATTACATCAAGTATGAAAGTCTCATGTTGCTGCAAGCATGCACCACGACAATTGGGGGCTAATGCATAGTCATTTTGACTAGTCTCATTGAATATCCAACCCATCACGTAATGATGAGCCAACCCTAGGGGGCTACTAATTGCTTCTATCAAAAATTCAAAGTGATCAGAAGCTTGAGGGCTACATCATATGATGTTTTTATTTTCAAAAGGAGAAGTACATGTAAGTCCCGAGTCGCTACAGGCAGACAACCCGACACTTGGGGGCTACACTTCTCAGATCAAATTTCCTAAAGTCCCAAGTCACTAGAGGCATGCGACTCGGCACTTGGGGGCTACAGTATTCAGCTGTTTAACATATTATGAGGTCCACATTGAAGACCCATCCCATCACATACTGATGAGCCGACCCTTGGGGGCTACACATGTGAAAAGAAAAAAATTAAGCTTATAACTGGCGACTCAGATGGACAACCTGGATTTCTCAAAGCTATCTACAACATTCAAAACTAAGTTCAAGTCCCAGGTTGTTGCACGCAAAACAATCCGACCCTTGGGGGCCACACTAGCTAAAGCTTTCTAAGAATAAGACAACAACAAATCCCAGGCTGCTGCAGGCAAGACAGCCTGACACTTGGGGGCAACACAACTAAGATATATTTCTACCTGAAGCGCCAAGTCATCATGAACTAATAAAACTGGATCTGGGGGGGCTACAGGTAATGTGGATATAAAAAAGAGAGGACAAGAACATCCTCAAGCGATCAATTTTAAAGTGGAGCTGAAGGATTGAAAGACCAGCTCAGCATCACACGGTGTGCAGTTCTTTGACCCGTCGTCACCAACAATCATGACCCAAAACTATCAAAGACCATGACCCGACAGAGTCTATACAAGCAACCCGACTTCACAAGTTGGAATTGGTTCAACAACAGACAAAATTTTTATTCCCAATATTTTGCATCAAAACCGATGAAATGGAAGCCGGCTCAACTTCATATGGTTTTGTTATCTCCAATATTTTCATCAAGCCAAAAGAATTGGAGGCTCACTCAACGACATTTGGGTGTTTTACTCCCAATATTTCATTGCAAAGGACCATGTCTAGTAAGATGATTGTGAAGACGGGTAGAAGAAACCAAGATTTTTGAGGAGCCACTTCATTGAAATAGGCCGACTAAGGAGCAAGCCGGTCCCTTAACATCTTTATTATTCTTATTTCAGGAGTTTACCATGAACAAATTCAAGCTAACCTGGGGGCTAATGTTAGGTATATACCCCATGGTTTGACCCGACGAGGAGGCATGACCCGGCCAGGAGGTATGACTTGGCCTATCAGCTGGCAGCTCGTGGGTTACCCCGCTCGGCGGATTGACATGGACGACAAGGCCCAAGGACCAGTGTGCAAGCCGACGTAAGGCGGCTCATAGAGAGGCCTCGAAGGCGGCTCATGGAGAAGGCCGAGGAAGAGGAGGAATTCCCTCCAAGAGAAACAAGACCTGGGTTAGGATTCGAGAGAAGCTAGTCCAAGTCCTAGTAGGACTCTATGTAAACCTACCCCTTCAATATATATAAGGAGGGGCAGGGCACCCCAAGAGGGACAAGTTAGATTATGACGAGACACGTCATTAGAGATAGATAGATTAGACATCCTCGAGATTAGAGGTAGCGATTCCATACCCTTGTAATCAGTGATCTTCCTCAATGAAACACAAGATGGATGTAGGCTTTTACCTCCATCGGAGGGGCCGAACCTTGGTAAACTCGCGTCTCTCAATTCCGACCAGCCCCTCTCAAGGCGCCACATAGTCGCGATGGCATCACACCTAAGTTCTCTCACGAGGACAGCTGCCATGACAAAACCACAACAACGTCCATCCTTCCTGTCCCAGGCTGCTGTCTTAGAACCCATCCTATGATCGATGATGATGAAGAAGAAGAAGAACTGCAAATAGAATAATCATCGCGCTCACGTCAAAGTATCGCTTTACCTGTACCCGCAACTATTGTAGTAATGTGTGAGCCACAGGGACTCAACAATTTCATTTCCATAGGTATCAAGACTAGCAAAGCTTAATGGGTGAGGTATGGTTACGTGGTGAGGCTGAAGAGAACACTAAGTATTTGTTTGAGTGGCTAACTTACGGTCACAACAATAAGAGGGGGTGATCTATGCATAAATGGATGTGGACTAATAATGATCAAGAAGTGAGACAGTCATGGTTACACACATAGTTGACATATTTTAATTGAATTTACTTCAAATTTGCTATGACCGGGAGTTAAACAAATTTTTGAGTTTCCACATAACCGCAGGCATTGCTCTTAGAAATATTTAACCCTGTAGGGGTGCTCCAACTCATCCATAACAAACTAGCCACAAGCTATGTGGAAAACCTCAACCACAGAAAAATCGTAGTCTACTTGGAATCCCGATGTAGGACCTCAACCTCGAGATAGCCCAAAGTATCCTTGGAATCCTGGTGCACAAGATATTTCATAAAAGGTAACACAAATCCAGTAAGGCCGCCCGACGTGTCGACAAACCCGATAGGAGCCGCATATCTTGTTCTTAGGAGACGGCCTGATAAGCTAGTGTACAGTGGCTTGATAGAAATCACCTGAGTTGCCCCGGGGTGGCCCCGCATAGTCCTCTAGTTTGGACCAACACTCATAAGGAGCACTAGCCCGGGGGTTGATTAATTATGCTCGGGTGAAGGCAGGTCCCTATGATTTTTATTAGTTATTAGGAAAAAGCAGTACCCATGTTGGTCCTTGCGAGAAGAATTTTATCCCAAAACAAAACTCAAGGGGGTCCCCATAACAACCCCAGGCATGTGAGCTGCGCTTAATATGGAACATAAGACTCGTTCACAAGTAACTAGGGCACCAAAGGTGGAACAAAACATCGAACCAAAAGGCCAAGCCTTACACCTTTTACCAAGTATATAGGTGCATTAAAATAAATAGCAATAATATTGAGATATATCAAAGGAATCCATGTTGTCTCATGGAAAACAACTTGCACCTGCAACTAGCAATTCTATAAGAAGGCTGAGCAAGAGGTAACATAGCCAAACAAAGGTTTGGTGGGAAGTGCAGGGGTTAGAGGCTTTTCATGGCAATACAGGGAGGATTGACTTTCAGGTGGTAGGTAATGGGACATCACGATAGAAGCAAGACAACTGGAAAAGCAATGATAGTAGTGGTATCCAGGGAAATGAACATCTTGCCTGAGATCCCGCTTGGAAGAAGAACGAATCGATGAACTATATAGACCAACGTAGTCGAATCCATTCTCACACTCCGAAGCGGTTTTGGAACTCTGTCAAGAAGAAACGATCCGAAAACAAACAGTCAACACATGATAAACACCACAACATATGCATGACATGATGCACAACCAAATATGAGGCGTGTCGACACGATTATGCAAGGCATAAAAAGCACAACAATAAATATTAAACATTAAGTGAAGTTCAATATGCAACGAGTTGCATACTGACGAAAATCCACATTTGAATTACTTAGTTCACTGGCGTTTAGGTACACGAAAATTTTAAATGTTGTTAAACATGGCAAGAGGTGAAGCATAAATAAACTACACTATCTAGACATTTTAAATGAGATGAGAAACAACTTATAGTATTTCCAAAGCGACCCCATATGTTAATTTCGAAATTGGTCTAGATCTGAACTAAACACATTTTATAATTATTAAATAGTAAAATAAATTTCACCATGTGATTCTACACATAATTCTAGTTGATTTACATATTTGGATCATCTAAAACGGAGTTACGGTCTAAAAGACATGACCAACACAAGATAATATGCCATGAATGCAAAATGTATGCAAATAACAACCAAAAACATTCCAAATCATGGATGTAGCAAGATATTATGGAATTACATGCGATTCTAGGCAAGTTTCAAATATGGCATGTTCAAAACGGAGCAACGGTTCAACAAATACAACAACCACAAATTATAGCTATAATCTCTCCAAAAATAGCAACATGACATTTTACACACACCAAAACAGGAGGCTACAAGAATGTAATATGCACAAACAAGATATGAGGCAGTAGTTGACATGATGCACAACAATTCAACTTATAACATCAATTGAATAGACGCATGTATCACTAGGAAATGAGCTCACAAGATGGCAACTTGAAAACAATTTTAGAATTAGTGAAATTAACAGTTTTTAACAGAGCAGCTCTATTATGATAGCATATTGGCAACAATAAAAACATATGCTACATGTCATATCATGGTATGAAAATTTACAGCATGGTAGTAGGCATGATGCACTTCATTTCATTCCATTACACCAACCTCAAAGGGGTTGTAGAACACTAGCAAATGACATGGAAACATAGCAACAAAATATAGCAGATTCCACACTTAGAAATATTTTGACCCTCGAAACAACAAAATGTCATGACATGTACACATGATGAAAACTATAGCTAAACATGACATTCATGGCATGGCAAACCTACTAACAACAACTAGACATGGCATACTAGAAATCACTCCATTGTCACACATTCAAAAGAGGCATGGTTTGTTTAATTCGAGCTTCACAAAAGTATGAAACTAGAATTACTTTGTAGGCGTGATAGGATTGGTTTGCAAGAAAATAAAAACACGTAAATAAAAACTAGGGGCAGTTAAGATAAAGAAACAAATAAGTTGGTCTTAGTAGAGATCTTTTTGCCACAAGAAGGTTATTTGTCCCTAGGCAATCGATAACTAGACCGGTAATTATTATTGTAATTTTATATGAGGGAGAGGAATAAGCTAACATACTTTCTCTACTTGGATCATATGCACTTATGATTGGAACTCTAGAAAGCATCCGCAACTACTAAAAACCATTAAGGTAAAACCTAACCATAGCATTACAAGGTACCAAGTCCTCTTTACTCCCATATGCAACAACCCACCTACTCATGTTTATGATTTTTTCACTCAAGCAACCCACCATAGGCAAATCATGAACATTGCAACACCCTACAACGGGGAACCCTCATGCTTGCGCAACATGGAGAGCATCATAGGACAGCACCAATAATAAAACATGCAACTCAAACCAACCATGATCATCAATCAACCCATAGGATAAAACAGATATACTCAAACATCATAGGATAGCCATACATCATTGGGAAATAATATATAGCGTTGAGAACCATGTTGGTGTAGATCGTTGTCACGATGATGGCCCCGGCGGTGTTCTGGTGCCACCGGGAGAGAGGGGGGAGAGCCCCCCTACTTCTTAGTCTTCCTTGCCCCTCCCCCCTAGATGGGAGGAGGGTTCCCCTCTGGGCCTTGGCCTCCATGGCGGCGGAGGAGCAAGAGCTCCTTCGAGATTGGATCTCGCTATATGTTTCTTTCTATTTCTACGTTTTTCTGCCTTGCAGATGCTGGTGTTTCACCGTTTCTTATATTCCCGGAGATCCGTAACTCCCATTGGGCTGAAATTTTAACACGATTTTTATCCGCATATTAGCTTTCTTGCGGCGAAAGAAGGGCACCAACCACCTTATGGAGTGTCCACAAGACGGCTGGCGCGCCCTACCCCCCAGGTCGCGCCCCTATGGCTTGTGCGCCCCTCGGGCACTGCCTTCTGTTGATTCCACTTCCAAAAATTCACATATATTCCAAAAAAATCTCTGTAAGTTTTTATCCCGTTTGTACTTCATTTGATATGGATTTTTTGCAAAACAAAGAACATGCAACAAAGAGGAATTGGCACTTGGCACTGGATCAATATGTTAGTCCCAAAAATAGTATAAAAAGTTGCCAAAAGTATATGAAAGTTGAAGAATATTGGCATGAAACAATCAAAAATTATAGATACGGCGGAGACGTATCAGCATCCCCAAGCTTAATTCCTGCTCGTCCTCGAGTAGGTAAATGATAAAAATAATAATTTTTTATGTGGTATGCTACCTAGCATAGTCTTGATCATAGAATCTAATCATGGTATCAATATTAAGACATGAGCGATTCAAAACAATAGTCTATCATTTTACATTAAGACAATAATACTTCAAGCTTACTAATAAAGCAATCATGTCTTCTCAAAATATCATGGGTAAAAGAAAGTTATCCCTACAAAATCATATAGTCTAGCTATGCTCCATAGGTATAGCACTATAGGTGGAATAGAATATGGTGGATGTTGTGGAGAAGACAAAAAGAAGGAGATAGTCTCACATTGAAAGTGCGTTATATCGACTAGAGGGGGGTGAATAGGCGTTTTTTAGAATTTCATCACTAAGGAAATTCCTTGTGAGGAAAGTCCTCAATCATGAACTAAGTGCAGAGGAAATAGTACAAGGATCAGGAGTGCAAAAACGACTACAACAAAGTACTCGATAAATTTAAGAGATTCGGTTTGCATAGTTCGCATGTACATAGTAAGCAGGTGAAGATTAACTCAAGTGAAGAATTTGAGGTTGAGGAAATTCAGAGAAAGTCTTCAAACAAATTCTTCAAAACATCACAGTTGAAAGTCTTCAACATACAATTGACGAAATGAAAGAGTTGAAGAAATAGAACCCATAGCTTGATGGAGACAATTGTTGATGACCCAGTTCAAACTGTTGTGACAATTCTACGTCTGGTTCGGAGTGGCTTGGTATTGAAACCAAAAGGACACACAGTCCCGGGACACATAGTCCCTACCATATTCTCCTTGAGCTAAGACACACAGTACTCGCCCAACACTTGTGGTAAGTCTTCAGGGCAGGCTTCCAAACCCTCACAAACTCAGTCACCCGCGATCCACAGTTGACTGCTGGATGCTCTAGTCCATGACGCCTAACCGTCCGGAGGATGCACATTCCTCAAAGGTAAAAAGTGTCGGCTCCACACAGGTACAACTTCTTGAGTGATGCTCAATCACTTGGGTTTTTCATTTGGGTTTGGTGTTTGGTGGTATTTCCTCACTTGAAGATTTTCTCTCGAAGACTCTGATGAATTTGGCTTCTCTAAATGACAAGTGTCAGTTTCTCTCGGAGCAGCCAACCAACAAGTGGTTGTGGGGGTGGCTATTTATATCCTGGGGGCATCCCGACATGATTTGACATAAATGCCCTTTAATAATGTGACCTTTGGGTGGATAAGATTAATGAGGTGGAGCGTGTCGCGACAACGGTTCAAACTTTCAACTCTGCAAGTCCTCATATCTATCATATTCCTCACTTTGAGGCTTTGGTAGATCTAGGCTTGTGTTGAGCATCATGAGGAAAATCATTCCATAATTTTACCTCGACCCCCTTTAAAAGTACGGCGTTCCTATGACTCAAGTATGAAGAAAATGAAATAGAAATAATAAATTTTCACGCTTCAAAGTATTAAGAGTATTTTCTTTACGACACGTCGAATTCCTCATCTTCAATATCTTCACGAGGATTATCAATTTCTTTGCAATTTCTTCGAGATCAAAGACTTCAAGGAAGGACCAAAGTCTTCACCCGAAGACATACATTTTTAGGGGTCAATATTCATTGTATAACTCAAACTCCTCAGCGACTTATACAATCTGTGTACAATCACAAACATATTAGTCTCTTAATCTATAAGTCTTCAATCCACAAAAATCACTAAGGGGCACTAGATGCACTTACAATCTCCCCCTTTTTGGTGGTTGATGAGAATTAGGGTAAGTTTTCAACGGGGATAATAATATGGAATGGAAGTACATAGTTTGAGGAATTTGAAGTTGAGATACACAGAAACTCCCCCTGAATATGTGCATATTTGAGGAATTTGCTTTGAACAGCAGAGGCACATTAATGATTTATATCATGGAGATCTCCCCTTGTATCTTGCAATTCATGCATGCATTTTGACAAATAGTATGAGGAATTTGACATGCATGATGAAAAATGGTGTTTGACGAATTTCAGCATGCCTGCATTAATAAACTTTGAGGAATAAGCATGCAAGGAAAAACGTTCAAAAGAGTCACAACACCATCGGGCTTAAGTTACAACTTATTACATCAAAAACTTTAGAAGAACCATGAGTTTCTAACTAAATAAAGTTTATAAGCCCATAATGTATCCCGCTTGAAGACTAACTCTCAGATTTCTCCCCCTTTGTCATCAGATGACGAAAAGGGACAAAACTGAGGACTAACACCCTTGAAGAAATTCACTTCTTTGTTGATGTAGTGGTGTGAGCATCCTTGGAGATAGGCTTCTTTCTTGGACCAGTTGCAGTGTCCTCTTGTTCTTCATCTGATTCTATAGTGCGAAATGAAGAAAATGAACTGTCCTCCAAGTCAGGAACTGGAATTGGCTTGAATTTATTTTTTGGAGTCCACGACCAGTCAAATTCTTGAGTAAATTCCATTTCCTCAAGTTCCTCTAGAGTCTTCACGTGAGTCAAAGTCGCCCAAGTGCGATCAAAAACCTCATGAAGATAATAGTGATTTTTCATCACTGCATTTCGAGTCTCGTTGAGGGTTTTCATAATGGTACCAAACTGGCGTTTCACCCACATGTGATTATGATCGAATTTCTGGTGAAGACAGAGGAGAAGATCTCTATTAGTCATCACCCGAGGGGCAGTTGGGCTTGGAGGTTCTTGACTAGCAGTATCATCATATGAAGAATATGAATCAACCTTGCAAAATTGGCTGTCTAGGGGCCGATTTCCTTCATCAATCACAAACTTGCCTTTGCCTTCAACAGGTTTAAAATATTGCTTGATGACTTTGATAGGCGGCAGATATCCGAGGTGATTTTGAAAGTCAGCTTGATAATTGATGCCCGATCTATTTCTGATGAACCTCATAATCCATGGCACATAAATCTTTAGCTCATATGGTGTCAAAGCGTTGTCACCAAAGTCCTCAAGAAGAAATCATGAAGATCCATGGGAATGCCATGTATGACGTTGAATAGGATATTCTTCATGATGCCTACAACGTCTTCTTCATCATCATGTCCTTTGATTGGAGCGAAGGAATATGATAAGATACGATAGACGATTCTGGGCTCATACTTCAGATCCTTTACAAGGAATCTGGTCCTTGGAGGTTGGCCATGAACCAAAGGCTTCATGAGGACTTCCATGAGCTTGTTCGGCAGTTCTCGGTCATCATACATTTTGACTGCATCCTCTGAGGTAATTGATATGGGGGGAGCTTGAAGCAATATAGTGGTTGGAGCTTTGTAATGCATGTGCTGAGTCATCTAGTCCAAGACCCATATGGTGACGTCTTTTGGGTCGCGTGAGATATGTAGTGTGGCATAAAATTGAAGAATTATGTCTATGTTCCAATCATTGATATCTGTGCAGAATGGCAGTAGCCCAGCTTCGTGAAGAACATTGAGGACTGGGGTGTGCAAGGTATTTCCTCCATGTCACAATGAGGAATATGGGTGTGAAGAAATATCTTCTTTCTTCCACAGAGCATAGAGGCATAATAGTTGAGCTGATTTCTGGTCCAGAATTTTATGTGCCTCATGCGAAGTTTGTCATAGGGGTTTGCACCTGTGAAGTAATGGCGTTCACCAAGGAATGCTTCCTTCTGAAACTTCTTCCTCTTGGAGAAAGGTTGACTAGGCTTTGGCTAAAGATTGTGCTGCTGTGCATCTTGAGGAGTTGTGTCCACCACAATGACAGTTTAAGGATTCACCACAACAAGTGCAGTTTTAGCATTTGGGGCAAAAGCATTTTCTTCAGCTTGAGCATTTTCTTCAGCTTGAGGAGTTTGCTGACTTGAGGAAGCAGTTGCAGTTTTTGATCCTGCATGTTCTTCAACTAATGCAGTTGATTCTCTGTCTTGTGCTGATTCCTCATGTGTGCTATTTTCATCAGAGCCCGTGAGAACTTCAGTATTAGCCAGAGTTTGAGGAATTTGGGTTGTTCTTGGTAACTTAGGGTGAGCTTGTTCCCAAAACTCATCATGGATCACAGGTGTGCTGCATCCAATTTCTTCATCACCCTCCTTTTCTTCATTGGTCATAGGAGGTGTTGTGGCTTGAGGAGTATCATCAATTTAAATTTCCTCATCCATTGGTGTGGATGCACGAGAGAGAGTGTCTTCCATTTCTTTATCCTCTTCGGGAGTGATGTATTCCTCACCGAATGGAAGCATCATATACAATGGTGATACATTTAAGGGAGTAGCATCCACGGGGGCTGATGAAGATTCTGAAGGCATAATCTTCAGACGTTTTGCTTCTGAGGATTCTGAAGCCATTCAAGCTTTTCTCTTTTTAGCTTCTTTTTCAGCCGCTTTGAATTTCTTCACATCTGCTGTAGACGGAGTCACTTTCTTCACCTTTGAGGATTTTGGTGAAGGAGCAATTTCATCAGGCGTTGTTTTATCAGAGTCAGGCCTCGCAGATTCTTCAGCTGGAATATTCTGAGGAATTTCTTGGGCTGCTGGTTCTTCATCTTCATCTTCATGTTCCTCAGGCAATTCAACAGTGTAGCTTGGCTGAGGGTTTGTCTGCCGCTTTGGAGCGGCCATTCTGCTATTGTGTTTATCAATTGCAGCAGTTGCCGCTTTAGCAAATTGCACTTTGACCCCCTTACGATCAGCATGAAGACTTGTATACTTGTCTGTGAGGTTTTTCAGTTCAGCCTGAGTGGAAACCAGGTTTTCAGGCGACAGGTTGAGGAGGTTCTGCTTCAGAAATTTCTCCCTTGTAACTTTTGCAACCTTGGCTTGTTTGGCTTGCTATTCCTTCCATTTACCATGTAGCTTACACCAGGGGGGAGCTTAAAATCATCAATCGGAGTGTTTGGATCTGCATATCAAAGGTCTATGAAGTCTAGCAATACCTTCGGATCCATTGCAAGAGGAATGGAGCTGCCAGAGGCTTGTGCAACTCTTTCTTGTTTGTTTCTGATAATGGCTTGAAGTGTTTCATCATCAAACTCTTCACTTCCTTCTGATGTAGAAGGAACGTTGACGATTTTGCTTGGACTTGGTGTGGTACCTCTACCAGCAGTCATCTTAGCCTTCAACAGACTTCGCAAAGATTTTGAAGCAGAGCGAGTAGCAGATGGCACACAGGAACTAGGGGGTTCAGATTGAATCTTGCTAAGTGTAAGTGCATCTAGTACCCCTTAGTGATTTTGGTGGTTTGAAGACTTATAGGTTAAGTATCTAATGTGTTAATAAGTGTACACAGGATCTATAAGTCATTGAAGAGTTTGAGATATTTGAAGAATATCGACCCCTAAAAATGTATATCTTCAGTTGAAGAAATTGGTCTGAAGCTGAAGAAATGAATCGCGAGGAATCTGCGATGAAATTGATATTCCTCATGAAGATATTGATATTGAGAAGATCGGTGGTTCCTGAAGAAAATCTCTCTGAAGAAATTGAAGCGTGAAGATTTACGTTTTCTGTTTTACTTTCTTTGCAATTGATGAATAGGAACACCGTACTGTTAAAGGGGGTCAAAGTAACACTATGGAATGGATTTCCTCATGATGCTCAACCCAAGCCAAATCCTACCAAAAGCCTCAAGTGAGGAATATGAGTGACATGAGGACTCTCACAGTTGAGGGTCCCGACCGTTTCGATAACCACGCCAAGTCACTGGTCTTATCCACTCCAACGGTCATATTATATAAGGGCATTAGTGTCAAATCATGTCGGGATGCTCCCAGGTTATAAATAGCCGCCCCCCACAACCACTAGTTGGTTGGCTGCTCCGTTAGAAACTGACACTTGTCATAAGAGCAACCCAAATTCCTCAGATCCTTCGAGAGTAAATCATCAGTGAGGAAAAACACCACCCACCGAAACCACAAACCAAACCTAGTGATTGAGCATCACTGAAGAAGTTGTTCTTCTGTGGGACTGAAGCCTTTTTCCTTTGAGGACTGTGCATCCTCCAGACGGTTAGGCGTCATGGTCTAGAGCAATCCAGCAGTCAATTGTGGATCGTCGGGTGACCGAGTTTGTGAGGGTTTGGAAGTCTTCCCTGAAGACTTACCACGAGTTTTGGGCGAGGACTGTGTGTCCTTAGCTGAAGGAGAATACGGTAGGGACTGTGTGTCCCGGGACTGGGTGTCCTTTGGTTTCAATACCAAGCCGCTCCAAACCAGATGTACAACTATCACAACAGTTGGAACTGGGTCATCAACGACAGTCTTCACCAAGAATCGGGTTATAATTCCTCAACTCTTTACATTCTCTGTATTATGTGTTGATAACTTTCACTGTGACTGTTTGAAGAATTTGCTGAAGACTTTCTCTGAATTTCCTCAACCCCAAATTCTTCACTTGCGTTAATCATCATCTGTATTTTGCGTGCCTGCTTACTGTGCAATCTGTTTTCATAATCTTCACTCTGTAATACTGCTGTGGTGAACGTTTGCACGACTGATCCTTAACTGTTTCCGCTGTAAGTTAGTCATTAGTGAGGAATTTCCTCAAAAGGAATTTCCTCAGTGATGAAATTCTAAAAATCTCCTATTCACCCCCCCTCTAGTCGATATAACGCACTTTCAATTGGTATCAGAGCAAGGTACTCCCTTGTTCTGTGTGATTTTGGTTTAACCACCTGGAGTTTTCGTTATGTCGACTGCATGCATGTTTAAGGTGACTGCAGCATGTCCTACCTACGAGGGAAAGAACTTTCCCTTCTGGAAGAACAAAATGCAAATGCATCTACAAGCTATAGACAATGATCTCTGGTATATTGTGGAAAATGGTGTCCCCATCATTTCTGCCAGTGTCACTGCAGCTGATGTGAAGAAATTCAAGCAACTCGATTCTCAAGCGAAGAACATCATCTGTGGTCATCTGAGCCCTGGCCAGTTTGGAAGAGTAAGTGCCTTAGGCTCTGCAACACAGATCTGGGAGAGACTGTGCAAGGTAAATGAAGGAGTATCAACCCAACGTGACTCTCGTGTTGATATTCTTCGCAATCTCTTCAATCGCTTAAAGAGACATGACAATGAAAGCTGCCAAGACACCTTTGATCGCGTCACTGACATATCAAATGAACTGCAAGCACTGGGAGCTCGAGACATCACTGATCACGAAGTTGTGAAGAAACTGCTGAGATCTTTGGATTCTTCATTTGACACTCTAGTTCTGATGATTCAAGAAAGACCAGACTACAAGATGCTAGATCCAGCTGATATCCTCGAAAGGCTAAATACTCATGAATTCCAGCTAGAAGAAAAGAGAGATCTATATGGACAAAGCTATTCCAGACCACGTGCACTCAAGGCAAGATCAATTTCCTCATCTGAAGAAGAAGACACAGATGACAGCAGTTGTGACCCTGAAGAATTTGGTCAGGAGCTTGCAATGCTTGTGAGGACATTCCAGATATTTACACGACGAGGCCAGTTCGATAAATCATCAAGAAGAGACATGAGGAAATCAGAATCTGCATCTGAGGACTACAAGAAACGGACCTGTCAGAAGTGCAAGAAATCAGGTCATTACATTGCTGATTGTCCCTGCTGGGGAAAGGAATCAAAGAAGAAGAAATACAAGGATGACAGTTCTGATGACTCAAAGAAGAAGAAGAAATCTTCAAAATCCTCATCTTCAAAGTCCTCCTCACACAAGAAGACTAGCTTCAGAAAGGCTCGGGCACTTATTGGCAAGGAAATGGATTCCGAGGCAGAATTAGAGGAATGTGATGAAGAAGAAGGCTCCGGAGAAGACTCAGAATCCGGACAGGCTAGTATTGCACTAGCAACAAATTTCGTCAGCAAGTCAATCTTCAATCTTGAAGAAAATGAGTGCACCATCCATACTGATGACTATGCTGATGACTTCGCTCCAACCTATTGCTTCATGGCAAAAGGTTCAAAGGAATCAAATAATGCCTCCTCCTCTGATTCAAGTGACTGTGAACATGATGATTACAAAAAACCCAGTTACAGTAAACTTGCCATCATTGCCACTAAACAACAAACTGCTCTGGAAAAGCTTCAAAAACTGCTAGACAAAAGTGATGATCTGTTGCATGATGAAATGAATCTTAATCAAATCCTCGCTGATGACATGAAAAATCTTCAGTCTAGATTTGATAATCTTCAGGATAGTCATGATACACTCCTCACTGATCATGAGAAGCTTTCCTACGAATTCCTTCAAAGAAAGCTTGATCTTGAGAAGCTCAGGATGTCTCATGATGATCTTTGTATGGAAAATGATTCATTACTAGCTCAACAGATTAGCGCTAGTCAAGTTGAATTTATTCCTCCATGTCTTAAATGCATTGAACGTGAAACTGCTAATTATTCACCAGAATCATCAAATGCTACAAATTCTTCAACTACACCTGTTGTGTCTATTTCCTCACTTGAGGAAAACACAATTGTTACTGATGAAAATGCAGGGTTGAAGGAATTGTACGTGACAGGCATGTACGAAAGCCTCAAAGGACACCAAACCCTTTGTGATGTGCTCAAAACGCAGATCTTGAACAGGAACCCGAGGAAAGAAGGAATTGCCTTTGAGAGGAAATTGAATGCTGATGGATCTTATTGGAAACCTGAGCAGTGTCCCAAAACCTCATGGGGTGATGCTACTGGGCCTCCTTTTGATCCATCTAATCTAACTGGTTTCTCATGTGAATTATCCTATTCCTCAGATGAGTCATTTGATTCCACCTATAAACTGTTCAAAAATCAATCTGGTGAAGTATTTGCTCGATATGTTGGAACTAACTGCAGGAATGGCCCTCCTCTGAGGAAAATCTGGGTTCCCAAAAGTTGTCTTGAAAATCTTCAAGTGAATGTCCTCATGACATCACCTCTGAAGAATCTAAACCCTAGATCAAATTCCTCAGGAGGACCAAAGTCTTCAAGAGGATCAAAATCCTCAACTGGTCAAAACTATGCTCGTACCCGTGCTTATGCGTCTAACATGCACGGAAACTACAAGGAATATGATTATGAGTGCTACTCCTCAAATCATTATATTCATAAATCCTCAAACCAGTTCTCTGCATACTCATATGAGTACTTTAACCCCCCCTACTGTTAAGAGAAGTGCATTAGCTTCAATGCCACCTTTCTCATATGGTGCTCGCACGATGATGAACGCTTTGCCACCCCTTCAGATGTGGGTGGTGAAGAAATCAAACTAATCACTTCTGCAGGTCAGGTCTCCAGATGAAAATCATCATTTGAAGAATTTGCTAGAGACCTGAGGAAATTCTTGATAGGACGCAAGCTAATGATTGATGAAATAGAAATATTTCACACGTCCTTACATGTCTATTATGATGAAATCACTGAACTGATGAAATTAGTATCATATTCTTCAAATCTGAAGCATATGAGATGTAAGCTGTACTAATTCATCTGCAGGATGACAAACCCAAAAATACTGATTGGGTTCTCGATAGTGGTTGCACACATCACATGACTGGTGATAAAAGCCTACTGATGAATATGCCACTAACTCCATCACCTCTAAAGCAAATCACATATGCTGATAAAGGTAAAAGCAAGGTATTGGGACTTGGCAAAGTAGCTATTTCCAAGGATAGGCATATGGACAAAGTGATGCTTGTTGAATCCCTTAGTTTTAACCTCATGTCAGTCTCGATGCTTTGTGATCTTGATATGATTGTTATCTTTGGTAGATATAGATGTGTAGTCATCATGCGAATCAGTCAAATTCCTCAAGGATCATCTCTGCGGTGGTTGTGAATCTGGAAAAATGACCAGATCCAAGCATCCCTCCAAAACCATCATGACCACTACACGTCCATTTGAATTGCTTCATATGGATTTATTTGGACCTACTCACTATGCAACACTAACCAATGCAGCATCTCTATATGTCTTTGTCATAGTTGATGATTATTCCAGATACACTTGGGTGCATATTATAGTGTATAAAACTGAAGTGCAGGAAATCTTCAAACGATTTTCTTCAAGGGCCTCGACGAACTTCGGCATCAAGATCAAACATATCAGGACTGATAATGGAACCGAGTTCAAAAACACTGGTCTTGATGATTATCTTGATGAACTTGGTATTAGTCATGAATTGTCTGCTCCTTATACTCCTCGGCAGAATGGTGTCATCGAAAGAAAGAACAGGACTCTGGTTGAAATGGCAAGAACTATGCTTGAAGAACATCAGACTCCTCATCGCTTCTGGCCTGAAGCAATCAACACTGCATGTCATATCATCAACAGGGTATATCTTCACAAATTCCTCAAGAAAACCTCATATGAACTCCTCAATGACAAGAAACCCAATGTAAGTTATTTCAAAGTCTTCGGTGCAAAATGCTGGATTAGAGATCCTCATCATAGCTCAAAATTTGCACCTAAGGCACATGAAGGTTTTATGCTCGGTTATGGAAAGGACTCGCACACCTACAGAGTCATCAACAACTATCACAACAAAGTTGTTGAGACTGTAGATGTGCGGTTCGATGAAACTAATGGCTCGCAAAGAGAGCAATTGCCTTCTGATCCAGATAAGCTATCTCCTGAGGAAGCAATAAAGCTTAAGCCTACTGAAGACATTGTCCCCACTGAGGAAATTGGTGAAGAAACGATCCCCATCGCTGATGAAAACCAAGAAGATGCTCCTGAGGAAATTGCAACAGCACCACTTCCTCAGCCCAGACAAAATCCTCAACCAGCTCATCCGAGGATTGCAAATGAAGTAGAACTTGAAAAAATCCTCAACGACATCAACGCGCCAGGTCCTCTCACTCGCTCAAAAGCTTCACACTTAGTTAACTTTTGTGGGCATTTTTCCTTTGTATCCATCACATAACCCTCAAAAGTAGCTGAGGCTTTTCTGGAACCGGAGTGGATCCAAGCCATGCAAGACGAACTTCTTCAATTCAAGCTGAATGACGTATGGGAGCTCGTCAAACGACCAGATCCTCGCAAGCATAACATCATCGGCACCAAGTGGATTTTCCGAAACAAGCAAGATGAGGACGGTCAAGTGGTGAGGAACAAGGCACGACTTGTAGCCCAAGGCTACACCCAGGTTGAAGGAATAGATTTCGATGAAACTTTTGCACCTGTTGCTAGACTTGAAGCTATTCGAATTCTACTTGCTTATGCTAATCATCATAACATCACCTTATATCAAATGGATGTGAAAAGTGCATTCCTCAATGGTAAGCTCGAGGAAGAAGTATATGTTGTTCAGCCCCCAGGTTTTGAGGATCCAAAGAATCCAGACAAAGTCTTGAGACTCAAAAAGGCTCTGTATGGCCTCAAGCAAGCCCCTCGGGCATGGTATGATACATTGAAGGAATTCCTCATGAAGAAAGGCTTCAAACCTGGTTCACTTGATCCAACTCTTTTCACAAAATCTTATGATAATGAGCTGTTTGTATGTCAAATATATGTTGATGATATCATATTTGGTTGTACTGACAAAAGATACAGTGATGAATTTGCCTACATGATGAGTGAAGAATATCAGATGTCCATGATGGGGGAGCTGAAATTCTTCTTAGGTCTTCAAATTCGTCAACAAAGCAATGGAATCTTCATATCACAGGAGAAATACCTCAAGGATGTTCTGAGGAAATTCAACATGCACGAATGCAAAGGTGCCAAGACTCCAATGCCTACCAACGGCCACCTCGGGACTGATGAAAATGGTAAAGACTTTCGATCAGCAGGTATACCGTTCTATGATTGGCTCTTTGTTGTAGCTATGTGCATCTAGGCCAGATATAATGCTTAGTGTTTGCATGTGTGCACGTTTTCAAGCAAAACCGAAGGAATCACACCATAAGGCTGTGAAACATATTCTTCGGTACTTAGCTCACACACCAACACCAGGATTATGGTATCCCAAGGGCTCCAATCTTCATCTCGTAGGGTATTCTGATTCAGACTATGCTGGTGACCATGTGGATCGCAAGTCAACTTCTGGCACATGCCATTTCCTCCGAAGATCACTAGTTTGCTGGTCCTCAAAGAAGCAGAACTGCGTATCACTCTCCACTGCCGAAGCTGAGTACATTGCTGCTGGTTCTTGCTGTGCTCAATTACTATGGATGAAGCAAACCCTCAAGGACTACGGCATCAACATGAAGAATGTTCCTCTCCACTGTGACAATGAGAGTGCTATCAAGATTGCCTACAACCCAGTGCAGCACTCGAAGACCAAGCACATCTAGATTCGTCATCATTTTCTTCGGGACCATGTCCTCAAGGGCAATATCCTCATCGACCATGTGAAGACTGATGATCAACTGGCTGATATCTTCACTAAGCCCTTGGATGAGAAAAGGTTTTACAAGTTGCGGTGTGAACTAAATATCTTAGAGTCTTCATATGTTTTGTAAAAACATGCACACATCCTAGCACTTATGCAAAGTTGATGACTTAGATGTGCAACACATGATGAAACGATTTTCTTCAACTAATGAAGAAAGTCACTCTGAATGTGAAGAAATTAACGAAGAAATTGATTCTCAGGGCCCTACGACAATTGTACGCGGCGTCTGTAATCAACATTCTTATATGGTGGGTAACGCCACCGCCCAATGTGAAATTCCTCAAGTTGATTTTCTTCAAATGATCAATTACCTCACAATGCATTTTTTCCTCAAAATAGTTATTCTTCATTGTGATGATCTATTACAAAATCTTCAAACACACTTGATGACTTTCATTTGCCTAGGTAGACTGTGATTTCTAGTCCTCAACAACATTCACTTATTGCTATTTCTTCAAGTTGATGTTTCTGCTAAGTGAATGTGATCGGACCCTACTTTCCCTCTATGCTATACTTATCCAGTCTATTCAATTCTTCATATGCGTTCTACTTGAAACTTTGTTCAAAATCCTCACTGCATCCTTTTCAGTTGATGATTTTGTAACAAAAATCCTCAAATCTTCAAAAATTGTTTTCTTCAAAGGAACAGTAACTAAACCCCCACTTCCCACGATCGGATAACCATGATCTCCACTATCTCCACCGCATCATACGGGAGCTACACGTGTCCTGCGGAGACATAGAGGCAAGGGCTATTCGGTCCGAAACTTTCGCGCCAAACAGTAACTTTCGGGCTATAAATAGGTCCTTATCCCCCTCGGTATCTTCTTCTTCGCCTCATCGCTCTCCTGCCATCACACTCTCCATCGAACCCTAGCGCCACCGCTGGTTGTCTTGTCGCCGGCAAGGAAGAGCTTCACTACCTCAACCTTTTCGCCGCCAGTATCACGCCGGAGTCGGAACATCTACGTCCACCGCCGCCGTAGACGTCCTCTGCTGCCAAGCTAGGGTGCATTGGACACTCGACCGAAGAGCCTCTCCAACACCACCTTTTGTGTTCTTCACTGGCACCTTCTAGGGTAAATATACTCCATTTTTACAGCAGATTAGATCTGAAATTTTACCTCTCCCATGTGAAATCTGTTTTTCCTCAAGATACGATGCGCACATGATTCCTCAAACACTATCTATCACCACAATCATTGATGAACTAGCTAAGCATCTAAGATTTTCACGAGATTCCTCAATTGTGCGAATTTTCGGATCTGTACAACTCTGGAACCCAAGAACAGTATGCTTAGGCAAATTCCTCAACCACTGGTTATATTCCTCAAACTGTCAAACTTTTTCATTTTCTTCAAATCTGAGAACGCATATGACCTCTCCAAATTCCTCGCAACTATACTCTGTTCACAGGTACACACATGTCAGCTGATGAATCTCTCGGTTCTCATCACATTAACTCATTTGCAACGTTTCTGGAAGAAACTCTTCAAGGCTCATCAGAATCCTCAAGAGTTCAAAATCATCAGCAAATTCCTCGTCTGAAGAAAATGGAGGAAGAGAGGAAACAGAAGGGAGGAAAGAAACTGGAGCAGAACACAGCTGCTGATATTCCTCATGACATATACTTGGACTATTGTACGCCTGATGAAGAACGTGAGACAATGGCCAAGAGAAAGATTAGGCTGCAGAAAAATGAACGTAGATGGGCAAAGGAGTGGAAGGAGTACAGAATTGTGACCCCAAAATATGCGAAGAAATTCGCTTTGATGCCTCCTGGCAGAAGGACTCCACTTGAGGATCATCAAGTAGTACATCCCTCAAGTCTTATGACACTTGATGACTACCCAGATGAAAAAGAAAGGCATCTGGCCAAGCTCAAGAAGCAAGCTGAAACAGCAGTGAAGAAATTCAATGAATCCTCAGCTGCTGCCTCCCGTGCTGCTCATTCCTCAGCAGCAGAAACTTCAGGCTCAGAGATTCCTCAAAAGCAGTATGCGCCATCAAAGCCAAAGGCTCCAAAGCCTCAAGAGAAGTCTGCACAGGCTTCTGTCACAAAACCCTCAGCTCCGAAACCCTCAGCTCCAAAACCCTCGGTTCCAAAACCGTCAACACCAAAACCATCAGTGCCAAAACCCTCAGCACCCATCTCATCTACACCAAAATCCTCAGCTCCACCTCCAAAGCCAGTACAGAAGAAAGTCGTGAAGACTACGACTGCCAGCTCCAGCTCCTCACTCCCAGCTGCAACTAGCTCGGAAACAAAGTCTTCAACACCACTTGTGAAGACTTTGACAACTACTGAACGTGCACCTCTGCCAAGCCCCAGCAAAATCATCACAGTCCCGTCTGCATCAGAGGGAAGTGATGAGTATGATGATGAAACCCTGCAAGCCATCATCAGAAACAAGCAGAACGGGTAGCACAAGCATCAGGCAGTGCTATTCCTCTGGCCATGGACCCCAAGGTCCTCCTCGACAACATCAACATATGGTATGAGGACCCTAATACCCCCATTGATGACTTAAAACTTCCTCCTGGCATCAGCCACATGGTGGCCACCTTCATAAACGAAGCCAAGTGGAAGGAACAGAAGGCCAAGCAGGCAAAGATTGCAAAGGCCAAAAAGGAGAAATTCCTCAGGCAAAATCTCCTCAAGCTGACGCCTGAAGCACTGTTGTCAACCTAGGCAGAGCTGCAAGTCTTGACTGACAAGTGTGACAAATTGTCAGACCGCAAAAGCATCAAGCGCAATTTCATCAAGCTAGCCAATAGTGCTGTTGATGACTACAACAAACGACACCCACCACCAGCACCAACTCCTCAGCCCCTGGTTGAGCAGCCAGAAGATGTATCTCCTGATGAGGAGGAAATTCCTCAAGGTGAGGAACAACACCAAGAGCGCTGTGCTGATGAGCCGGTCATTGAAGAAATCATCACCGAGACCGCCACTCATGAAATTGCAACCCCTGATGCAACTCCTCCTGATCCAGCTGCTTCACCAAAGTAGGCTGATGACTCTGTTCCAGCTGGTTCCTCACTACCAGCTGAAGAATCTGTAGAGAAAACACCTTCACCAAAAGCTTCAAAGGTGAAGAAGTTAATCCCGTCTGCATCAGACGCGAAAAAGACAAGAGCTGCTGAGAAGGAAGCGAAGAAGAAAAAAGCTTCCTCAACAGAATAAAAGATTGAGGCAAAACGCCTCAAGGAAACTGAAGAATCTGCCCCTCTGGACCCGGTGCCTCTAAATGTTGCACCTTCATATGAAATGGTCGTCATTGGTGACCAAACTACAAGGGAAGATGAGGAAATGGAGGATGCTACCTCTGAGGAGCATACTGATGAGGAAATCCAGATTGATGAAAGTCCTCAACCTCATGTTCCTCAGACAGAGACTACTCAAGCTTCAGCTGCAGCAGCTGATGAATCTGCTTCTGCCACAAAGTGAGCTGATGAAAAACAAGCTGAAGAAAATGTCCAGTCTGAGCAGGCTCCTCCCACTGAACAGGCTGACCAAACTCCTCAAGCTGAGAAGGAAGAAGAAATTCCTCAGCCTGAAGCTCAGCCAGAGCAAGAAATATCAGCTGGTGAAATTCCTCAACCTGAGGAAACTGCTGAAGAAAATGTTCCCGCCCCTAACAATGACTTCATTGTGCTCAACCCAGAGACTGCCATGGTTGTTTCCCCTCCCATTCCTCAGCACAATATCAAGCTAGTTCAGCGCCTGCCATTTTCGAAGCGGCAAAAGTTTCAGAAAGAAAATTTCTTTGAGGAACGCATGTATTTCATCGGAGAGAATCCCTATGACAAGCCTCAAATGAGGCATCTGAAGTTTTGGACAAGGACTCAGATGGACTACTATGCTTCTGTGCTCTGTGGACGCAACAAGATATTCCAGCACAGGCACATTCCTCATGCTGAGCTTGAAGAAATTCCCTGCATGGAACCGGTCCTCAGTGTCCTTCATGATGCAGGTTTGCTCCCTATGTGCTCAGATATATTAGACTGGAATAGTGAACTTATTCTTCAGTTCTATGCAACTCTGCACATCTCTGGCAACGCTGATGACATCAACACTTGGGTGTTCGACTGGATGACTCAAAACACTCACTACAAGGCTCCAGCGTCTAAACTCCTCAGAGAACTGCCCGTACCAATTCCTTCAGACGGGGCAGTGAAGCTTTATGGTGAGCGTGAGCTGCCAAATGGAATGATGGAAGTCCTCATGAAGCCTTTGGCTGCAGGAAAACCCTCAAGAACCACATTCCTCGTCCATGAGCTCAAGTACACACCTCGGTTTGTCTACCGCATTCTCTGCAGTGTGCTAGCGCCAATCAAAGGCCATGATGATGAAGAAGATGTCGTCGGCCTCATGAAGAATATCCTCTTCAACATCATTCACGACATCCCCATGAATATCCATGATTTCTTCTTGAGGACTTTGGCTGACAATGCAATGTGCCCCTATGATCACAAAATTTATGCACCATGGATCATGAGATTCCTCAGGACAAGGACAGGCATCAACTTCCACGCAGATTTCCAGAACCATGTTGGTTATATGCCTCCTATCCGGGTCAACAAGAATACTTTCGAGCCCATTGAGGGAAAAGGAAAGTCTGTGATTGATGAAGGCAGCAGGCCTCGCCAGACGCATATTCTTCATGGGACAATACTAAGACTCGTCCACCCAGCGTTGTTCCTCCTCGCGTGCTAAACACCAGAGAGCTTCTCCTCAGTCTTCATCAGAAGGTGGATCACAACCACAAATGGGTCAAACGCCAGTTTGGTGCCATTGTGAAAACCCTCACTGAGACACAAAACTCTGTGAAACTTAATCATCACTATCTGCATGAGGTTTTCGATCGCACCTGGGCTACTCTTGCACATCTGAAGACCCAGACTGAGCTTGAAGAAATGAACTTTGAGCAAGACTTTGAGTGGTCGTGGCCTCCCAAGAAGGAGTTCAGGCCCATTCCAGTGCCAGATCTTGAAGACAGCTCCTTCTCGTCATTCCGCACCGCCGAATCTGATGAGGAACAACTCGACACCGCAACAGGCCCAAGGAAGAAGACTACACCCAAGAAGCGTCAAGGTTCTTCATCAACCGCCAAGAAATGAAGTCTTCATGGGCGTTAGACCTCAGTTTGTCCCTTTTTGTCACTTGATGACAAAGGGGGAGAAACTTGAGAGTTAGTCTTCAAACGGGATTTATTTTTGGGGCATATGAACTATATTTAAGTTACAAACTCTTGGCTCTTCTGAAGTTTTTATGTAATGAGTTGTAACTTAAGCCCGATGGTACTCTGACGCTTTTTGAACGTTTTTCTTCGCATGCTTATTCCTCAAGTTTTTAATGCACGCATGCTGGAATTCGTCAGATACCATTTTCCATCATGCATCTTCATTTTCTTCATATGATATGTTATATGTATGCATGATTTACAAGATTCAGGGGGAGATCTCCATGATATAAATCATCAATGTGCATCTGCTATAAAAGCAAAATCCTCAAGGTATGCACATCTTCAGGGGGAGTCTCTGTGAATCTTGTTTTCAAATTCCTCAATTGAGTATTTACACTTCATATTTTTGATCCTTGTTGAAGACTTAACCTAATTGTCATCAACCACCAAAAAGGGGGAGATTGTAAATGCATCTAGTGCCCCTTAGTGATTTTGGTGGTTTGAAGACTTATAGGTTAAGTATCTAATGTGTTCATAAGTGTACACAGGATCTATAAGTCAGTGAGGAGTTTGAGATATTTGAAGAATATCGACCCTAAAAATGTATATCTTCAGTTGAAGAAATTGGTCTGAAGCTGAAGAAATGAATCGCGAGGAATCTGCGATGAAATTGATATTCCTCATGAAGATATTGATATTGAGAAGATCGGTGGTTCCTGAAGAAAATCTCTGTGAAGAAATTGAAGCGTGAAGATTTACATTTTCTGTTTTACTTTCTTTGCAATTGATGAATAGGAACACCGTACTGTTAAAGGGGGTCAAAGTAACACTATGGAATGGATTTCCTCATGATGCTCAACGCAAGCCAAATCCTACAAAAAGCCTCAAGTGAGGAATATGAGTGACATGAGGACTCTCACAGTTGAGGGTCCCGACCGTTTCGATAACCACGCCAAGTCACTGGTCTTATCCACTCCAACGGTCATATTATTTAAGGGCATTAGTATCAAATCATGTCGGGATGCTTCCAGGCTATAAATAGCCGCCCCCACAACCACTAGCTGGTTGGCTGCTCCGTTAGAAACTGACACTTGTCATAAGAGCAACCCAAATTCCTCAGAGCCTTCGAGAGTAAATCATCAGTGAGGAAAAACACCACCCACCAAAACCACAAACCAAACCTAGTGATTGAGCATCACTGAAGAAGTTGTTCCTGTGTGGGACTGAAGCCTTTTTCCTTTGAGGACTGTGCATCCTCCAGACGGTTAGGCGTCATGGTCTAGAGCAATCCAGCAGTCAATTGTGGATCGTCGGGTGACCGAATTTGTGAGGGTTTGGAAGTCTGCCCTGAAGACTTACCACGAGTGTTGGGCGAGGACTGTGTGTCCTTAGCTCAAGGAGAATACGGTAGGGAGTGTGTGTCCCGGGACTGGGTGTCCTTTGGTTTCAATACCAAGCCTCTCCAAACCAGATGTACAACTGTCACAACAGTTGGAACTGGGTCATCAACAACAGTCTTCACCAAGAATCGGGTTCTAATTCCTCAACTCTTTACATTCTCTGTATTATGTGTTGATGACTTTCACTGTGACTGTTTGAAGAATTTGCTGAAGACTTTCTCTGAATTTCCTCAACCCCAAATTCTTCATTTGAGTTAATCATCATCTGTATTCTGCGTGCCTGCTTACTGTGCAATCTGTTTTCATAATCTTCACTCTGTAATACTGCTGTGGTGAACGTTTGCACCACTAATCCTTAACTGTTTCCGCTGTAAGTTAGTCATCAGTGAGGAATTTCCTCAAAAGGAATTTCCTCAGGGATGAAATTCTAAAAATCTCCTATTCACCCCCCTCTAGTCGATATAACGCACTTTCACTAAGCTCCTTTTGTGGAGGAGGTGAAGACTGTGTTGCAGTTGAGGATTTTGCAGTCGTTGCAACTTTCTTAGGGAACTGCTCTTTTGAGGCAGTAGTTGAGGCTTTTGGTTTCTTCAACACAACCTTTTTCTGAGGAATTTCAGTGGCAGAGGCCTCAGCAGCTGAAGAAGTAGCAGCAGTGGCTGCAGCAGCAGAGTCCTCATTGAATTTCGTCACAGTAGCTTTAGCCTTTTTCTGCAATTTAGACAAGTATTTGTCTTTTTCATCAGGATAATCCTCAATAGTGGCTAGACTTGAGGGATGAGCTGCTTGTTGATCTCCCTGTGCCAACCTTTTGCAGGGAGGTTTGTGGGCAAATTTCTTGGCATATTTTGGAGTCACATATCTGTACTCCTTCCACTCTTTTCCCAACTGAGCTCAATTATTTTGAAGCCTTATTTTGCGCTTCACCATGGTCTCTTTACCATGAATTTCCTCATCAGATGTATAGTAGTCACCATATATTTCTTCAGGGATTTCAAAGGCAATATTATGTTGCAGCTTCTTGCCACCTTTCTGTTTTCGGTCTTCTTCCATTTTCTTCAGCTGATGTTTTTGCTGAGGAATTTGAATTCTTGATGATTCTGAAGACACAGGTAAGGTTTCTTCTAGAAATGCTGCAAATGAGTTAAGTTGATGAGAACCTAGTGATTCATCACCTGACATTTTGTACCTATGAACAGAGTATAGGTGCGAAGAATTTGGAGAGGTCATATGCGTTCTCAGATTTGAGGAAATTCAAAATTTTCAAAGTTGAGGAATTTGACTAAGCATTCGGATCTTGGGTTCCAGAGTTGTGCAGATTCAAAAGTTTACACAATTGAGGAATCTCGTGAAGAATTTTAGTGACTTAGTGAAATTCATCAAGTGTTCTAGACATGAGTGTGAACTGCTAAGGAAATTTCTGAGGAAAAACTGATTTAATGAATCTAAAGAGAAATAAGAAATCAACAGGGGCAGTAAAATAGGATTTTACTTACCCTGTGCGAAGAACATGATGAACTGAGGCAGAAAAAAGAAGAAGTTCTTCGGTACAGATCTTCAGTGCCCTAACTTGGCGACTGAACACAGCTACGGCAGCGTCGGAGGAATATATTCCGCAGTTAGCGTGAGTTCGGCGACGGCGAGGGCGAGGCAGTGAAGCTTTTCGTCACCAGCGACGAAGATGCTAGTGGCGGCGCTAGGGTTTGAGCTCGAGCGGAGAAGACGAGAGGGAAAGAAGATTTTTGAATGAGGGGGGTAAGGGGCTATTTATAGCTCAGGTGAAAACTGTCCGGGCCGAAACTTTCAGACCGAACTGCTCTTGCCCCTTCGTCTCTGCTTGACACGTTGTGCCCACGGTTGAAGCGGTGGAGATCGTGGTTATCCAAACGTGAGTAGTGGATGTGGTTCCTGTTGTAACATTAAAAACTGAATTTTGAAGATTTCGTTCCAAAGTCCTCAACTAACAAGGATTCAGTGAGGATTTCGAACAAGTGTCAAATAGAACGCATATGAAGAATTGAGAATAGACTGGATTGAGCTTCGCATAGAGGGGAGTCGGGTCCGATCACATTCACTTAGAGGAAATATCAAATTGAAGACTGAGCTATAAGTGAATGTTGTTGAGGACATTGAAAGCTCATTATATATATATATATATATATATATATATATATATATATATATATATATATATATATATATATATATATATATACACACACACTCAAATGAAGATTTCAAAAGTTTTGAAGATTTTGAAGATTTCTAAAATTTGAGCATTTTGTGACAAAGTCTCAGATTGAAGAATTTCAACTTTGAAGAAAAATCAGCTTGAAGGATTTCAAAGTTGGGTGGTGGCGTGACCCACCATATAAGAATGATGATTTCAGGCGCTACGAACAATTGCCGTAGGGCCCTGAGAACCAAATTCTTCATTGATTTCTTCACACTTAGAGAAATTTTATTCATTGGTTGAAGAAAATCGTTACTTTGTGTGTTGCACATCTAAGTCATCAATTTTGCATAAGTTTTAGGATGTGTGCAAGTTTACAAGACATTCGAAGATTCTAGGATATTTAGCTCACACCGCAACTTGCAAAACCTTCTCTCATCCAAGGGCTTTGTGAAAATATCTGCTAGTTGATCATCAGTCTTCACATCGTCGATGATGATATTGCCCTTGAGGACATGGTCACGAAGAAAATGATGATGAAGCCGGATGTGCTTGGCGTTCGTGTGTTGTACTGGGTTGTAGGCGATCTTGATTGCACTATCATTTTCACAGTAGAGATGCACATTCTTCATGTTGATGCCATAATCTCTGAGGGTTTGCTTCATCCATAGCAGTTGAGCACAACAAGATCCAGTAGCAATGTATTCAACTTCTGAAGTGGAGAGAGAAACACAGTTCTGTTTCTTTGAGGACCAACAGACTAATGACCTTTCAAGGAAATGGCATGTGCCAGAAGTTGACTTGTGATCCACACGGTCACCAGCAAAATCAGAATCAGAATTTCCAACGAGGTCATGATTTGAGACCTTGGGGTACCATAATCCTAGTGTTGGTGTGTGAGCTAAATATCGAAGAATATGTTTCACAGCCTTATGGTGTGATTCCTTTGGTTTTTCTTGAAAATGAGCACACATGCAAACACTAAGCATAATATCTGGCCAAGATGCACATAGGTACAATAAAGACCCAATCATAGAGCGATATACGTGCTGATCGAAATCTTTACCATTTTTGTCAGTGCAGAGGTGGCCATTGGTAGGCATAGGTATCTTGACGCCTTTGCATTCATGCATGTTGAATTTCCTCAGAACATCCTTGAGGTATTTCTCCTGATATATGAAGATGCCATTGCGTTGTTGACGAATTTGGAGACCTAAGAAGAATTTCAGCCCCCCCATCATAGAAATTTCATATTATTCACTCATCATGTAGGCAAATTCATCACTGTAACGCTTGTCAGTACAACCAAAAATAATGTCGTCGACGTATATTTGACACACAAATAGTTGATTGTCATAGGATTTTGTGAAAAGAGTAGGATCAAGTGAACCGGGGTTGAAGCCTTTCTTCATGTGGAATTCCTTCAATGTATCATACCACGCCCGAGGGGCTTTCTTGAGGCCATAAAGTGCCTTTTTGAGCCTGGAGACTTTGTTCGGATGCTTCGACTCTTCAAAACCTGGGGGTTGAGCAACATATACTTCTTCCTCAAGCTTACCAATGAGGAATGCACTTTTCACATCCATTTGATATAGAGTTATATTGTGATGATTAGCATAAGCAAGTAATATTCGAATTGCTTCAAGTCTAGCAACAAGTGCAAAAGTTTCATTGAAGTCAATTCCTTCAACGTGTGTGTAGCCTTGGGCTACAAGATGTGCCTTATTCCTCACCACTTGACCATCCTCATCTTGCTTGGTTCGGTAGATCCAATTGGCTCCAACGATATTGTGCTTGCGAGGATCTGGTGTTTTGACGAGTTCCCACACGTCGTTTAGCTTGAAGTGAAGAAGTTGATCTTGCATGGCTTGAATCCACTCTGGTTCCATGAAGGCTTCATGAACTTTTGAGGGTTTTGTGATAGACACAAATGAGGAATGCCCAAAAAAGTTAACTAAATGTGAAGCTTTTGAGCGAGTGAGAGGACCTGGCGCATTGATGTCGTCGAGGATTTTGTCAAGTTCTACATCATTTGCAATCCTCGGATGAGTTGGTTGAAGACTTTGGTTGGGCTGAGTAATTTGATATGTAGCATTTTCTTCAGGTGCACCAGTTTGAATTTCCTAGGTGTTGGGGACGACTTCTTCAACAAGGGGTTGTTACTCAGTAGGAATGATATCTTCAGTTGCCTTGAGCTTGACGGCTTCCTCAGGAGGTAATTTATCTGGCACAGGAGGTAGTTGCTCTCTTTGCGAGCCATTAGTTTCATCAAACCGCACATCTACAGTTTCAACAACCTTGTTGTGATAGGTGTTGAAGACTCTGTAGGTGTGCGAGTCCTTCACGTAACCAAGCATAAAACCCTCATGTGGTTTAGGTGCAAACTTTGAGCTATGATGAGGATGTCTACTCCAACATCTTGCACCGAAGACTTTGAAATAACTTACATTGGGTTTCTTATCAGTGAGGAGTTCATATGAGGTTTTCTTGAGGAATTTGTGAAGATATACCCGGTTGATGATTTGGCAAGCACTGTTGATTGCTTCAGGCCATAAGCAACGAAGAGTTTGATATTATTCAAGCATAGTCCATCCCATTTCAACCACAGTCATGTTCTTGCGTTCAACGACGCCATTCTGTTGAGGAGTATAAGGAGCAGATAATTCATGAGTAATACCAAGGTCATCAAGGTAATCATCAATACCAGTGTTTTTGAATTCTGTCCCATTATCACTCCTGATGTATTTGATCTTGACGTCGAAGTTCCTCGAGGCCCTTGAGGAAAATCGTTCGATGATTTCCTGCACTTTATTTTTATACAGAATGATGTGTACCCAAGTATAGCGAGAATGGTCATTAATGATGACAAAGCCATATAAAGAAGTTGCATTGGTTAGAGTAGCATAATGAGTAGATCCAAACTGATCCATGTAAATCAATTCAAACGGACGAGTAGTAGTCATGATAGTCTTCGAGGGGTGTTTGGATCTGGTAATCTTTCCAGATTCACAAGCACCACAGAGATGGTTCTTGAGGAATTTGACAGATTCGATGCCAATGACATGCTTTTTATTCGCCAGAGTGTGCAAATTCCTCATGCTTGCATGACCCAGTCGTCGATGCCATAGCCAGCCTTCTCAGGTTTTTGCTAGTAAACATGTGGCTGGTTGAGGACCTGTGGAAAAATCAACATGTACAAATCTCCTCTCCTAAAGCCTTTGAAGACTTTGGATTTGTCAGATTCCATGATGACCACGCATCTATATTTTCCAAAGATGACAATCATATCAAGGTCACAAAGCATTAAGACTGACATGAGATTAAACCCAAGGGATTCAACAAGCATGACTTTGTCCATGTGCCTGTCCTTGGAGATAGCCACTTTGCCAAGTCCCAATACTTTTCTTTTACCTTTATCAACGTAAGTGATTTGCTTCACTGGTGATGGAGTCAGTGGCATATTCATCAACAAGCTTTTATCACCAGTCATGTGATTTGTGCAACCATTGTCAATAACCCACTCTGTATTCTTGGGTTTGTCATCCTGCAGATGAATTAGTACAACTTACCATCTCATATGCTTCAGACTTAAAGAATATGATATCAATTTCATCAGATAAGGATTTCATCGTAAACAGTAAATTTGAGGAAGTGTGAAATGTTACCATTTCATCATTTTTAACTTGCGTCCAATCAAGCAATTTCCTCAGGTCTCAAGCAAATTCTTCAGATGATGACTTTCATGTGGAGATCTGACCTGCAGAAGTGATTAGTTCAATTTCTTCACCACCCACATCTGAAGGGGTGGCAAAGAGTTAATCATCCTGCGAGCACCATATGAGAATGGAGGCATTGAAGCTAATGTACTTCTTTTCACAGTAGGGGAGTTAGAGTACTCAAATGAATAGGAAGAGAAATTCTTGAGGACTTATGAACATAGTGATTTGAGGAATAACGCTCATATTCATGTCCCTTGTAATTTCCCTGCATATCAGAAGCATTAGCGCGAGTAAGAGCATAGTATTGACCATTTGAGGATTCTGATCCTCGTGAAGACTTTGGTCCACCTAAGGAAATTCATCTGGGTTTCTGGTTCTTCACAGGTGGTGTCATGAGGACATTCACTTGAATATTTTCCAAGAAACTTTTGGGGACCCAGATTTTTCTCATGGGTGGTCCATTCCTGCAGTTAGTTCCAACATTTCGAGCAAGTACTTCACCAGATTTATTTTTGAATAGTTTATAGTTGGATTCAAATGACTCATCTGAGGAATAGGATAATTAACATGCAAAGCCTGTTAGAGTGGATGGATCGACGGGAGGACCTTTAGCAGCAACCCATGAGGTTTTGGGGTATTGCTTAGGTTTCCACTATGATCCATCAGCATTCAATTTCCTATCAAAGGCAATTCCTTCTTTTCTCGGGTTCCTGTTCAAAATCTTCTTTTTGAGCACATCGCAAAGGGTTTGATGCCCTTTGAGACTTTTGTATATGCCTCTCACATACAATTCCTTCAACCCTGCATTTTTGTCAGTAGCATTTGTGGTTTCCTCAAGTGAAGAATTTGATACCACATGAACAGTTGATGAATTTGTAGCCATAGAAGCATTTGATGATTCTGGTGAATAATTAGCAGTTTCACACTCGATGCATTTCAAACATGGTGGAATGAATTGAACTCGAGCGGTACTGATCTGTTGAGCAAGCAATGAATCGTTTTCCATTCAAAGATCATCATGAGACATTTTCCACTTCTCAAGATCAAGCTTCCTTTGAAAAAATTCATAGGAAAGTTTCTCGTGATCGGCCAAATATGTGCAATAACGATCTTGAAGGCTATCAAACCTAGACTGAAGAATTTTCACATGTTCACTGAGGACTTGAGTATGATTCATTTCATCGTTCAACGGATCATCGCTTCTGTCTAGCAGTTTCTCAAGCTTTTCAATGGCACTTTGTTGCTTAGTGGCAATGTTGTCAAGATTACAGTAACTGGATTTTTGATAATCATTAGGTTCACAGTCACTAGAATCACAGGAGGAATTATGGTTTGGTACCTTTGAAACTTTTGCCATGAAGCAATAGGTTGGAGAAAAGTCATCAACATATTCATCAGTGTAGATAACATTGTCATTTTCTTTAGGGTTAAAGATTGAATTGCTGACGAATGTGGTAGCCAGTGCAAGACTTACCACACTAGACTCTGAATCCTCTTCAGAACCTTCCTCTTCATCACATTCCTCAGATTCTTCTTCGGAATCCATTTCCTTGCCAATGAGTGCCCGAGCTTTGTGAAACTGGTCTTCTTGTGCGAGGACTTTGAGGATGAGGACTTTGAAGATTTCTTATTTTTCTTCAAGTCATCATAACTTTCAACCTTGTATTTCTTCTTCCTTGATTCCTTCACCAAGTGAGGACAGTCAGCAATATAATGACCAGATTTCTTGCATTTGTGGCAGGTTCTTTTCTTGTAGTCCTCAGATGAAGATTCTGATTTCCTCATATCTCTCCTTGAAGATTTACCAAACTGGCCTTGCTTTGTGATCTTCGGGAATTTCCTCACGAGCATTGCAAGTTCCTGTCCAAGTTAATCAGGATCACCAATGCTGCAATCCGAGTCTTCTTCTTAAGATGAGGAAATAGCCTTAGCCTTCAATGCACGAGGTCTTGAGTGGCTTGCTCCATAGAGATCTCTCTTTCCTTATTGTTGGAATTCATGAGTATTGAGTCTCTCGAGTATATCAGCAGGATCAAGCATCTTGTAGTCTCTTCATTCTTGAATCCTGAGAACCAGTGTGTCAAATGATGGATCAAGAGATCTTAGCAGTTTCTTCACAACATCATGGTCAGCGATGTCTCTAGCTCCCAGTGCTTGCAGTTCATTTGAGATGTGAGTGAGGCGATCAAAGGTATCTTGAAGCAATTGAAAAGGTTGCGAAGAACATCGACACGAGAGTCACGCTGTGTCGAGACTCCCTCATTGACTTTGGACAGCCTATCCCAGATAAGCTTAGTTGTGCCCAAAGCACTCACTCTGCCATACTGACCTTTGCTCAGACGGCCACAGATAATATTCTTCGCTTGCGAGTCAAGTTGCTGGAACTTCTTCACATCAGCGGCAGAGATAGTAGCAGTGATGGAGGGAACACCATGTTCCACAATATACCAGAGATCATTGTCAATAGCTTGAAGATGCATTTGCATCTTGGTCTTCTAGTAGGGAAAATCCTTTCCTTCGGAGGTAGGACATCCTGTAGTAACCTTGATCATACCTGCGGTTGACAAAACTAAAACTCCAGGTGGTTAAACCAAAATCACACAGAACAAGGGAGTACCTTGCTCTGATACCAATTACAAGTGCGTTATATCGACAAGAGGGGGGGGGTGAATAGGCGATTTTTAGAATTACACCAGTGAGGAAATTCCATGTAAGGAAAGTCCTCAATCATGAACTAAGTGCAGCAGAAATAGTACAGGGTCAGGAGTGCAGAAACAACTAAAACAAAGTACTCGATGAAATTTAAGAGATTCGATTTGCACAGTTCGCATGTACAGAGTAAGTAGGTGAAGATTAACTCAAGTGAAGAATTTGAGGCTGAGAAAATTCAGAGAAAGTCTTCAGACAAATTCTTCAAAACATCACAGATGAAAGTCTTCAACATTCAATTGATGAAATGAAAGAGTTGAAGAAATAGAACCCGTAGCTCGATGGAGAGAGCTGTTGATGACCCAGTTCCAACTGTTGTGACAGTTTTACGTCTGGTTTGGAGCGGCTTGGTATTGAAACCAAAAGGACAGACAGTCTCCTTGAGCTAAGGACACATAGTCCTCGCCCAACACTCGTGGCAAGTCTTCAGGGCAGACTTCCAAACCCTAACAAACTCGGTCTCTCAGCGATCCACAATTCACTTCTGGATGCTCGACCATGAAGCCTAACCGTCTAGAGGATTCACAGTCCTCAAAATTAAAAAGTGTCGGCTGCAGACAGGAACAACTTCTTGAGTGATGCTCAATCATGTGGGTTTTTCATTTGGGTTTCATGTTTGGGGTATTTCCTCACTTCTTGATTTTCTCTCAAAGACTCTGAGGAATTTGGGTTGCTCTAAATGACAAGTGTCGGTTTCTCTCAGAGCAGCCAACCAGCAAGTGGTTGTGGGGGCGGTTATTTATAGCCTGGGAGCATCCCGACATGATTTGACATAAATTCTCTTTAATAATGTGACCGTTGGGTGGATAAGATCAGTGAGGTCGCGCGTGTCATGGCAACGGTCGGAACTTTCAACGGTGAAAGTCCTCATGTCTCTCATATTCCTCACTTTGAGGCTTTGGTAGATCTAGACTTGGGTTGTGCATCATGAGGAAAATCATTCTGTAGGTCTACCCCCTTTAACAGTATGGCGTTCCTATGACTCAAGTATGAAGAAAATGAAACAAAAAGAGTAAATCTTCGCGCTTCGAAGTCTTCAGAGTGTTTTCTTCAGGACACGTCGAATTCCTCATCTTTAATATCTTCATGAGGAATATAAATTTCTTCGCGATCAAAGTCTTCAAGGAAGGACCAAAGTCTTCACCCGAAGACATACATTTTTAGGGGTCCATATTCATCATATAACTCAAACTCCTCAGTGACTTATTGAGCTTGTGTACACTCACAAACATATTAGTCTCTTAACCTATAAGTCATCAATGCACCAAAATCACTGAGGGGCACTAGATGCACTTAAACACATCAACTAGGCGTATCACCGGGCTATGGAGATTCCATCAATAGATATCAATGTGGGTGAGTAGGGATTGTCATGCAACAGATGCACTAGAGCTATAAGTGTATGAAAGCTAAAAAATAAACTAAGTGGGTGTGCATCCAACTCGCTTGCTGACGAAGGCCTAGGGAAATTTGAGGAAGCCCATCATGGGAATATACAATCCAATTTCTATAACGAAAAATTGCCACTAGTATATGAAAGTGACAATATAGGAGACTCTCTATCATGAAGATCATGGTGCTACTTTCAAGCACAAGTGTGGAAAAAAGGAATAGTAGCATTGCCCCTTCTCTCTTTTCTCTCATTTGTTTATTATTTTTTCTTTTTTTGGTGGGCTTCTTTGGCCTCCCTTTTTTCTTTTTTGTGTGGGCTTCTTTGGCCTCTTTTATTTTTCATAAAGTCCGGAGACTCATCCCAACTTGTGAGGAAATCATAGCTTCCATCATCCTTTCATCACATGGGACAATGCTCTAATAATGATGATCATCACACTTTTATTTACTTAAAACTCAAGAATTACAACTCGGTACTATAACAAAAGATGACTCTATATGAATGCATCCGGAAGTGTATCGGGATGTGCAATGATCTAGCGTAGCAATGACATCAAAACATGAAAACATCATGCTAGCTATCTTATGATCATGCAAAGCAATACACAATGATGGTACGTGTCATAATAAATGAAACGGTGGAAGTTGCATGGCAATATATCTTGGAATGGCTATGGAAATGCCATAATAGGTAGGTATGGTGGCTGTTTTGAGGAAGGTGGGTTTAATGCATCGGCGAAAGTTGCGCGGTACTAGAGAGGCTACCAAATGTGGAAGGGTGAGAGTCTGTATAATCCATGGACTCAACACTAGTCATAAAGAACTCACATACTTATTTCAAAAATTTATTGGTCATTGAAACAAAGTACTACACGCGTGCTCCTGGAGGAAGGGTTGGTAGGAGTTAAACATTGCGCAATCCCGACCTCCACACAAAGGATGACAATCAATAAATAAATCATGCTCCCACTTCTTCACATAACCATTCACCATACGTGTGTGCTACAGTAATCACTAACTTCAACAGAAATATTTCTACCAATCCAAAATTACTCACTAGCATGACTCTAATATCACCATCTTTATATCACAAAACTATTGGAAGGAATCAAACATATCATATTCAGTGAGCTACAAGTTTTACGTAGGATTTTATGACTAAACATGTGAATGACCAGCTCCTGTTAACTCTCTAAATAGATATAAGTGAAGCATGAGAGTTTAATTCTTTCCACAAAAGATATGCCCACTCTCTAACAAATATAAGTGAGGAGAAAGAGCATTCTACAAATGGCGGTTTTCTATGTGTAGAGAAACATGCAATCCAAACTTCAAATGATATAACTGAAGCACATGAAGTATTCTATAAAACCATACTCAAAAGATATAAGTGAGGTACAAAGAGCCTTCTATAAATCAACGAAGGAATTTCTCATACCATTATGGTGCATTATTAAAATAAAAAGAAAAAGCACACGATACTTCAAAATTTACGCATATCATGTGGCAAATAAAAATACAGCTCCAAGTGAAATTACCGATGGTTGTTAGAAGAAAGATGGGATGCCTTCCGGGGGATCCGCAAGATTTGTTGCTTTCTAGTCCTTGAATATTACCTTGGGGTGCCACAGGAATCCCCAATCTTTGTATCTTTCCACTCCTGATTCCTTCATCCATCGTGATCTCGCGCAAAACTTGAAAACTTCAATGACACAAAACTTAACAAAACCCTCGTGAGTTCCGTTAGTTATAATAAAGCAAATTACAACTTTAAGTATTTTTGCCAACTAATTAATATATATATTTTGCATTGTATCTACTATAATATAACTTCTCTATGGCTTATACCGCCGATACAATCGATAGTTTCTTCGAAACGAGCAAAACAATGCATCAAAAACTGAATCTGTGAAAAACAGAACAGTCTGTAGTAATCTGTACATTCATCATACTTATGTAACTCTAAAAATTCTGACAAATTAGGACAAAATAAAAGATTTGCATAGAAGCACTGTGTAACAATATCAGAAACTTTTAACATTCCAGTAAAAAAAAAATTCACGCACTACAGCCAAAGTTTATGTTTTTGCACTACACACACCAAACAAGCAATCTAATCATCCCGAAGGCAAATTTTGGCACATTATTTTTATAATACAATGGATTTATACAACGGGATAATTATTTTTGTTGAAAAATTTGTGTAATTAATAACCACAAGGTTTCCATGGGCATGAACAAAGTTCAAGGCATGCTTCCATTTTTAAAATGCTCGTCTCTCTCACTTTCACTTTTCTTTTTGAAAAAGTTTTAGGTTCCCCTCTTTATTTTTTGTTTTTAAACTATATAAAAGCACGAAACAGAATAAAATGACTCTAAAATTTTTGGGTTGTCTCCCTGGCAGCGCTTTCTTTAAAGCCATTAAGTTAGGCATAAAGTGCTCAAGTAATTGATCCACCTGGATCCCATGGTATATCAAAGCCAATTTTAATTAACAATGATTTGTAATTTAGTAGTGAGCACAAAGTAACATATATCACACAACTATGAAGTCTAACTCTCTTCCTATGCATGGGCACACAAAGTAAAGGCCAAAGCATAGTATAAACAATTTCTTGCAAATTTATTATATTGGAAACATAGAGAGGTGGAGATGTATTTCCTCTCTCATAATAATTGCAAGTTGGAGCAGCAAGCACATGCATATTATATCTATCGAAATCATCATGTGTAATAGTAAAAGGCAACCCATCTATATAATCCTTAATAAACGCAAACTTCTCCAATATAGTGTAGTTGGGAGAATTGAAAAAGATAATAGGACTATCATGTGTGGGTGCAATAGCAACAATTTCATTCATAACATAAGGAACAATAGCAAGTTCATCTCCATAATCATCATTCATGTTGGCGTCATGGCCACAAGCATAGCAAGCATCAAGTTCATAAAAAGGTATATTTCAAATGAATCCAAGGGATCGTAGCAGTTATCATAGAATTCATCCTTCGGTAAGTATCAAGGGAAATTAAACAATGTATGAGTTGAATAGTTACTCCCATTAGAACGTGAGTTCACAGTGTCATAAATTTCTTCTTCCATAGATTCCTGCAAAATATTACTCTCCTCTTGGACAGCGGAGGAGTCCTCAATATATGACTTAACATAAGCATTAGAAGCATAGTTTTCGTAGCAATATTAAAGTATGGAAAAAACTTTGAGGTTTGTAAAGAGTAGCATCATACTTTTCATTCCAAGAAGCAACTTCATAGGCACCCTTAAAAGCAACAAATTCTTCAGTTTGCTCAATATCTTAGTAATTATAAACACCCTTGGCATAAGAAGATATGATTCCATTATCCTTAAACTCACATTGATAGGGAATGTGTTTTTTAGGGTCTTCAGAACAACAAGTAAAATTATAAATTTTGCATAAATTCCAAGCATAGCATTGCAAAGTATTAATATGATGCCATAAAACTTTCCATTTTTGAGATAAGCGGTGTTGCACATAATAAGCATGCTCATTTAGTGATTTGCCCTCAATTAAGCTAGTAGGGGTTTCAGCACAAGCACAAATATATCAAAGATGACCCAAGTAATATTCTTCGGTGGTACGGAACACTAGTGGTTCCTCAACTTTTGGAGCGGCAAGTACATCTAGTTTTTTTGGCATTTTGCATTTCCTACCCATATCTAAAGATAGAAAACAGGCTAAACAAGAAATAAAATCTACTAAGTGATAAAGCAAATAAGCACACACGAGAATATTCACCCCACGCTAGTGCTCCCCGACAAAAAAAGGTCTTGATAACCCGCAAGTATAGGGGATCAATTGTAGCCTTTCTCGATAAGTAAGAGTGTCGAACCCAACGGGAGCTAAAGGTAGAACAAATATTCCTTCAAGTTCTATCGACAACTGATACAACACTACGCACGCTTAACGTTCGCTTTACCTAGAACAAGTATGAAACTAGAAGTACTTTGTAGGCGTGATAGGATAGGTTTGCAAGAAAATAAAGAACACGTAAATAAAAACTAGGGGCAGCTAAGATAAAGAAACAACTAAGTTGGTCTTAGTAGAGATCTTTTTGTCACAAGAAGGTTATTTGTCCCTAGGCAATCGATAACTAGACCGATAATCATTATTGCAATTTTATATGAGGGAGAGACATAAGCTAACACACTTTCTCTACTTGGATCATATGCACTTATGATTGGAACTCTAGCAAGCATTCGCAACTACTAAAGATCATTAAGGTAAAATCCAACCATAACATTATAATGTATCAAGTCCTCTTTACTCCCATATGCAACAATCCACCTACTCGAGTTTATGCTTCTATCACTCAAGCAACCCACCATAGGCAAATCATGAACACACTGCAACACCCTATACATTGGGGATTCCTCACGCTTGTGCGACACGGAGAGAACCATAGGACAACACCAATAATAAAACATGCAACTCAAACAAATCAGGATGATCAATCAACCCATAGGACAAAACGGATCTACTGAAACATCATAGGATAGCCATACATCATTGGGTAATAATATATAGCGTTGAGCACCATGTTTAAGTAGAGATTACAGCGGTGATAAGAGGTGTGGAACCGCTGCATAGAAGGGCGAGAGTTGGTGATGACGGCGGCAAAGTTGTTGGTGTAGATCGCCATCACGATGATGGACCCAGCGACGAGAGAGGGTGAGAGACCCCCTCCTTCTTCTTCTTCCTTGGCCTCCCCTAGACGGGAGGAGGATTTTCCCTCTGGTCCTTGGCCTCCATGGCGGCGGAGGGGCGAGAGCCTCTCCGAGATTGGATCTCTATATCTGTTTCATTCTGTTTCAGCGTTTTCTGCCCTTCCATATTCTGGCGTTGCACCATTTCTTCTGTACATGAAGATCCATAACTTTGATTGGGCAGAAATTTTAACACAATTTTTATCCGGATATTAGCTTTCCTGTGGCAAAAGAAGGGCACCAACCGCATTACGGGGTGGCCACAAGATAGCCTGGCACGCCCTACCCCCCAGGTCACGCCCGTGTGGCTTGTCTGGCCCTCGGGCACCGCCTTCTGTTGATTCCACTTCCCAAAATTCACATATATTCCAAAAAAATCTCCGTAAGGTTTTATCCCGTGTGGACTTCGTTAAATATGGATTTTCTGCAAAACAAAAAACATGCAACAAACAGGAACTCATAGTGGGCACTAGATCAATATGTTAGTCCCTAAAATAGTATAAAAAGTTGCCCAAAGTATATGAAAGTTGTAGAATATTGGCATGAAACAATCAAAAATCATTGATACGACGGAGATGTATCAGCGGGAGAGACACCGGCGTGGAGAACGAGGCACAAGTGGTGGCGGCTCCATGGAGGGATCGGTGGCTGGGTGGCTAGGGGTGTCTAGGCTGCCCAAAATGGTATGGGGAGGTGTTTAAATAGTACAAGGGGCTAGGGTTAGGGGATTTAGACCGTTTTTTATCCCTCCGATTGTGATCGGGCGACTCCGGTCATGGGGAGTTCAGTTGGGTTATAGTAGGCTATGTAGAGTTGGTTGGACTGAGATGAGATGTAAGTGTGAGGCCCATGACGGAGTTTCTTTAACTCGAAAACGTCCATTATTTTAATTGGCTATAGTGCCGCTCTATGTATAATGGTTCGGGTATCAAAGGTCCTACAAATGCAACAAAATTTGGTAGGCAGTGTATCTACCAAAACAATATTTTGAGATGTCGCATGCGCGTGCATGTATGGTTGGTCCCAAAACTATTGTCGACAAGAACGGAGAGAACCTGCAACTAATAACGGATGCAAGTTTTGAAAAAAATGATAGAAATAGAGTGTCGGTGCAATGTGGATGATGCACACGATGTGATGATAAATGCGACAACCAAAGTAACACACGACAACAACGAAATAAAAAGGGAATCTTCTAGAGGGTCGGTTCCGGGTTGTTACACACGACCATTTTTAGTTCTTGGCAAACCAAGCACAAAGTCCATGCTAATATATTCCCAGGGTTGAAAAGGTATCAGAAGAGGCATGTAAAGACCATGCGATTGAGCTTTAGACTTAGCTTTGCAACATGCATATCATTGGGTAGTGAAACATGCAACATCACAAAACATCTTTGGACAAAAGTACTTGTTGGAGAGTGTGTAATATGTCTTGTCGCATCCAAAATGACACATGGGTCCTCCACCGTGAGCATCTTGCAAAACTAAAATACAAAGAGAAGACTCGGGTATACAACTTTTGTTAGCACACGTAAAATACCCATCTTTCATGTAATAGTTTTCCCAACAAGGTTTAAAATAGTACTTAGCATATGTAGTCGCAAAAGAAATATCATGCTCATATATATCTTTGATATGCTCAAAACCAATTACATTCAATTCAAGTTGAGTAACTAGCATGCATTTGCAGGAAAGAGCATCCGCCACATCATTTTCTTTACCCTTAATGTATTTGATGACATAAGGAAAAGACTCAATGAATTCACTCCATTTAGCATGCCTCTTGTTCAACTTGGTTTAACCCTTAAGATACTTGAGTCTTTCATCATCAGTATGAATGAAAAATTCATGAGGGCGGACATAAAGCTCACAAACATGTAATACTATAACCAAAGCATACAATTCTTTGTCATATATGAGATAATTGAGTTCAGCTTCGAAAACTTTCTCACTAAAGTATGCAATTGGGAGTTTCTCTTGCATTAACGCGCCACCTATGCCATTATCGCCAGCGTCACAATGCACTTCAAAAAAATTATCAAAGTTTGGCAAGGAAAACAATGGTGCATGAGTAAGCAGGTTTTGAATCTCGTGGAATGCAATGTCTTGTGATGGTCCCCACACAAAGGGTGCATTCTTCTTGACCAAAGCTGACTAGTCCAAGCAAACTGCACACGTGTTGCAAATTTGTATGTGTAGGCCAAGTTTTAATAGCATCAATTTTAGTTTCATCAACTTGAACACCCTTAGTAGATACCACAAATCCTAGGAAAACAACCTTGTCAACACCAAAAGTGCATTTTCCATGTTTGCATAAAGTATTTCGTTCCTAAGAACATGCAATACTTCCCTAACATGTTTAGGATGCTCCTATAGAGTTTCGCTAAAGACAAGAATGTCATAAATTATACCACAACACAATATCCACTGAGCTTAACTAAGACAAAGTGCATGACTCACTTAAATGTACCTGGTTCTTGGGATAATCCCATTAGCATAACTAGCCATTCATAGAGACCAAACTTAGTTTTGAAAGGCGTTTTCCACTCATCTCCCTCTTGCATGGGTATTTGGTAGTAACCACTCTTCAAATAAATTTTTGAAAATATAGTGGCACCACTAAGTTCATCTAGCATGTCATCAAGGCGAGGTATAGGATATCAATATCTAACGGTTATAGCATTTATGGGGCAGCAATCCAAACACATGTGCATGCTACCATCTTGCTCAGGTACTAGTATCACTAGGACCGCACAAGGACTTCAGCTCTCACTTAGATGCCCTTTATCTAGGAGCTTTTGGACTTTTCTTTGTATCTCCTTAGTTTCTTCGGGGTTGACGTGGTAGGGTGCCTTGTTAGGAATTGGGCGCCAAGTATTAGGTCGATGCGGAGTTCGATCCCTCATTTTGGTGGTAGTCCCGGAGGTAGCTCGTCGGGAAAATGTCTTGGAATTCCTGCAACAAATCAGAGGAGTATTAGTTCGTACGACTTCATCTTTGCACACAAGCACAAAGTGAAGAATGCTCGATGGGCTCTCACTCACATCCTTCAAGTCCCTTTTTTTTGCTAACAGAACTAGATCTTTCATGTTCCTCGTGGAGTCACTCAAATTTGGCTTGTGGAGCTCACTCTCGGGGATAAAGCTTCCTTGTCGGCAGTGTCTTGACTTGGAGACATTGGTCAAAGCACATATTCCTTGACCTTCATCTTGAAGATATAGTGATTTGTCCGATCGTTGTGGATGACGTCGCAGTCGAGTTGCCAAGGTCTTCCAAGGAGGGCATGACAAACGGACATGGGAACCACATCACACTCCCAAGTGTCTTCATACGCGCCTTTCTTGAAGGATACTTGCACGTTGTGGTCAACTTGGAGGGTGTTGGAATCACTAAGCCATTGGACCTTGTAGGGGCGTGGATGCTTCTTCTTGGCAAATTGTAGCTTGGAGCAAAGGTCTTCACTAGACAAGTTGTGGCAACTGCTGCCGTCGATGTTGACCTTGACAAATTTTCCTTGGATGCCCGCTTTGGTATGGAAGATGAGGCAATGTTGGTCCTCATCTTGTTATTGTTGAAGAGTCAAAACCTTAGAAAAACGAGACCGGGACTCCGATCATTGTCGCAATAGATTTGCGCATATTCATCTTCATTAACTTGTCGATGCATGGCCCCGTGTTCCAAAACTTTCATCTCATCGTCGATCATAGAGTCATAGGTGCCATTGTCTTGAAGAATCATGGTGCGTCTTGTTGGACACTCGAAGGTCTTGTGATCGCGGCCTTGGCACATGAAGCACTTTATTGAGCTTGATTTAGCGGTAGCATCCGATGTTGGTGTAGAGGATGGAGCTCTTGGCTTGTAACTACTTGTAGGAGGAGAGCGGCTTGGCGATGTCGTCTTGTCCTTGCGACTTGACTTGTCATCTTTAGTCATTGGAGTTTTCATAGTCGAAGGGGTCGTAGTTGGAGAAGCTTGTGCACTTGAGCCGTATGTCTTGAAAGAGAACTTGGAGTACTTGTAGTCATCTTGCACTTGGCATTCCTCCTTGGATGCTTGATGCACTAGCTCGAGTAAGTTGGAGTAAGTTTGGAAATCGGCAATCTTCTTGACTTGGTAATTCAGACTATTCAAAAAACGCATCATTGCTTGTTCATCATCTTCCTTGACAATGGCTTAGATCATGTCATTTACATTTGTTGGTAGTATTCTTCTACCTACTTAGTGCCTTGCTTGAATAGTTTGTAGCTTCCTGAAGAGATCACAATTGTAGTGGTTCGCACAAAGCAAGCTCATATGGGGTCCTTCATTTGGGCCAAACTGGTGATGGCAGGTTCACCCTTTTATCTTCTTCACTCAATCACTTATTCCCACCAAATGAGAACATAGTCTTGGAACTCAAGTTAAGCCATGCCAATCTTATTTTATTCTTGAAACTTGTGTAGACGGAAGATCTTGTCAACCTTGAGTGCCCAAGAGAGATAGTCTTCGGGATCATTGTTTCCGAAAAACTTAGGCATGGTGAACTTTAGCTTGCCAAAGCATTGTTCTTCATTGTGATTGTTTTGGCGATGCTGTTGTCTTGGAGGTGGTGCATCATTGTTGTCATTGTTGTTGTCGCCTTGGGGCGTCGTCATCATTAGGCTCGACGTGATGTGCTTGAGGGCGTTAGTGTCGTGGTTTTGTCATGGCAGATGTCCTTGTGAAAGGACATAGTGAAGGAGCTATCGCATCTTGGTGGTGACTCAAAGGGGGTGAGCGGAAGCGAGACTCATATTTACCTAGGTTCGGCCCCTCGTGTAGGGGTAGAAGCCTACGTCCTGCTTTGTGTATATTGATGGTGGATTCGATTACAAGGAGGGCGTAACTCGCCTGACCTAGCTCTCGATGATTTCTAACTTACCCTATCTGCCGAGAGACTCGCCTTTATATAGAGGTCGAGGCCCTAGGGTTTACAAAAGTCCTAGCCACGCTATAGATCGTGGCCTTCCATATCTCTAAGTCGTCGTTCTTTCCAAGACAGGAAACCTCCTTGGCGGCTTATCTTCTGCATCAATCCTGAACCGCCATCCGGTTCATGGGCCCCTGGGCTAAGGCTTTTATGAACAAAGTATGAGTCGACCCGTTAGTGACCCGGCCCAGTTAGGGCGGGTTACACCGCAGGTAATATCCCCAACATTAGGCCCCAGATTGACTTGAATTTATTCATGCCAATGAACTTCCATGCTCACTTTGGGCAACTTGTATTACTTCCAACTTTTGACAAATGACAAGCTCCATCCCTCATAAATTGTTTGAGCCGCTAAGTAGTTATTGATGACATCACCTTTTCCCTCCAGTTTCGGGATTCGTTGACGTAATTGCCCAACGTATCTTTTTTACCGTCACCTTGTTATCCCGAAAATCCAAGCGCCATCATTGCGGATTTTCAATCTGTCGCCTCTATTCCCGCGCGTGCCGTTTCGTTTCCAGCGCCCAGCCTTTAAATAACCGCAGGGGGGAGTGGGGGCGCCGTCACCTACCCCCACTTCATTTTCCTCGTCAGCTTCGTCTTCCTCGCACCTACGCTTCGGCCTTCTCGCCGTTCCCGAAGCTCCGTTGCCAGCCACTACAGTACGGGAGTCTCCAGGCCAATCGAAGGCGCGGTCTCCGCCGCGAATCTTCCGCATCCATCTCCGGGCATCGTCCTCCTCTCTGAGGTAAACACCCTTCCTCCATTAGGGTTAGACCTCGAACCCCATGTTCTTCTAGGTCAGCCTAGTAATGTGATGAACATCTCCCCTCTATCTTGGATCCGTCAACATGCTTATGGTAGATCCTACGTAGTAGTAAATCACGGTAGTTTCACCGCATCTCCCGGCCATTTCATGTTTACTTCATAGATCCGTGTGGCATCCCTGTCGCATTTTTGTGTTTATAGCTTCTGAAATTTTGACATGCAATATTTTTTCAATTTGGTCCACCCGTAGATCCGTAATTTATTGCTGGTTTTTAGAAACATGTGTATCCTCTTTCCAGGAATATCCCTAAAGAAAAAACCCTTTTAGAATTGCTGCTCACCTTCTTCCACCATGGCGAGTTAGAATATCCCCATAGCTACGCCTTTGATTACTGAATGGCGAATCATAATGTCCCTGTAGACATACTGTAGATCACTCAACTGGCGAGTTAGAATATCCCCACAGCTACGCCTTTGGTTACTGAATGGTGAGTCATAATGTCCCTGTAGACATACTGTAGATGACCCAACTGGGGAGTTACCACTTACATGGTTTCTAATAAACCGCCTTGTTCCTTCCTTTTGTAGTCATGGGCAATATATCGAAATGCAACTGGTTACCAACCAAAATCAATGACGCCTATCTTGATAAATATGTTACAGCGGGTTATCTTGATCCCAAAGAAATTATTGGCTGGCGAACTGCCCCAGGCGAGGTGACTCCCAATCCTGCTGAGGGGGAGGTAGTCATTTTTGTTGATCATGTTGAACAAGGCTTCAAGCCTCCCGGGTCAAAGTTCTTCAGAGACGCTTTGCACTTCCTCAATGGTCACCCTCAAGACTTGGGGCCAAACTCCATCAGCAACCTGTGCCAATTCCAAGTGTTTTGCGAGGCCTATCTACAGATATAACCCACCGTGTTACTGTTCTGGAACATCTTCTATCTGAACCGCCAGACTGAATTCACAAGCGGGCCTAGCTTGGAACTTGGGAGGGGGGGGGGTTAACATCCAGCGACGTCGCAAATGTGGGTTCCCATCTGTCATTCTACCGAACCATCCCAAAGGCTGGGCCAAGTCATGGTTTTATTGTCGTGACACATCTCCTCCCGGCGAGAACCCACTTCCGGGTTACACAGAAGATCGCTTGCCCATGGATTTGAAGCTGCCAGAGAAACTTACCGAAGAAGAAGAATCAACCTTTATCCCTGTGTTCTCCCAGCTAAGGTCTTTGACCAATAATGGGCTTACTGGGGTTGACCTAGTCCATTGTTGGGTGGAGTGGAGGATTCTTCCTTTGAGTCACCAGGATGGCCTGATGTGCGAGTATGATGGCAGCGAGAACCACCCCCAATGTTTCTTCCATACAAGACTCACCGAAGAAGATATTTTTGAAATGACCAGGAAGTTAACCAGCGAGACCTTGGAGAACTGCGCCAAGATTGGGCTCAAGCCTTTCTGCATCTCCAACCCGGCTCCAGCGGTAACAATCTAAGTCACCCCCTTTCATTTTTTCAATACGTCTTCCAATGTTCCTGATCCGAACTGTCATTACATCAATCAGAAAGGATCAACATTCTAGTCTAGAAGGCCGAAGGTGACTATCCAGAAAACAACCAAGCTGCCTCCTAAGAAGAAAAAGAAGACCAAAGGCAAAGCCGCCGCCAAGGAATCATCTGTCGTGGGCGAGTCTCGAGCCGGCGAAGAACAATCAGGGGTAAAATTTTACCCTTTTGCTTGTTATCACTATCTTCTGACTTATGCTTACGCCATATTACCTTTGTTCATAGGAGGATGACTATGAGAGCCAAGATTATGTCGTCGAGGTAATTTCTATTTCTTCCGACTCAACTTCTTCTTCTCCTAAGCCGGCCAGGCGGATTTGTGGAAAAGTTCCCATGTCTCACCCAAATGCTCATCTGGACCCTGATTTCCTCTTGAAGAAGGCAAGGTATATCCCCAAACGTCATACCCGAACAAATTCTGGCGACTTAGTTTCCGGGTTACCCGAAAAGACAACTGGTCGGAAACAACAAAGTGAGGTATACTCGTGTTAATACCTTTCCCTTCTTGTGAAAAATGTTATTCGCAATTTGTTCACTCCTTGAACTTTTGTCCATCAGGTCTCTCCTCCTTCATCCGGCGACTCGGTAATGTCGGCTCTTCCCCCAATGATTTGTGTATAGGGGTAAGTTCTTTTATTAACCTTTTTCCTTCCCCATAATGATACCTTTCCTAACTTTGGTATCTTTTCATCTCAGAGCACAAGGAAACAAGAGGAAAACTGGCGACTTGTCTTCTGCTCCTAAAACAAGTCAAGTGTTTGGTATGAGCACCTTTGTCCCAGAACTTGATGAAGACCCAGCGGCGACTCACGATGACCCAGTGGATGATTATCCTGATGTCCGGACTGATCCTCCAAGCCCTCTGAAGGAGGTCACTAAAAACATTAAACCGCCAAGCTCTTCCAAGGCGACTGAAGACCCAGATACCGTAACTGTTACTAGTACTGGCTACTCTAAGCCTACAACAGCGGTGTTAACAAAACATGCATCCAAAGAGGCCCACTCATCTGCAGAGCAAGACATCACCAAGCAGAAACTTCCCAACTATGAGAAGCTTGAATTTGAGCAACTGTACTCTGGCTTCGTAAGTCGCCTGGAGACAAGCTATGAAATGGAGAAGAGCTTGATCAACATGATGTGGATCAAGCATGAGGTACACCCTTTGTTATTTGTATTTCCACCCATTAGCCTTCCAGAAGACTAGTTTTCTTTGATGAATTGTGTTCGTTGCATTATCTGGGAGACCCATATCTCCCCGTAGCCCCCAAGGGCCGGGTCATCTTTTGAAAGATGAGCCGGGTCATGAATTAGATAAAAATCAACCTGTTGCCCCCAAGGGCCGGGTCATCTTTTGAAAGATGAGTCGGGTCTTGAATTAGACAAAAACTTCAACCTGTAGCCCCCAAGGGCCGGGTCATCTTTTGAAAGATGAGTCGGGTCTTGAATTAGATAAAAACTTCAACTTGTAGCCCCCAAGGGTCGGGTCATCTTTTGAAAGATGAGCCGGGTCTTGAATTAGATAAAAACTTCAACCTGTAGCCCCCAAGGGCCGGGTCATCTTTTGAAAGATGAGCCGGGTCTTGAATTTTGTATGACTTTGAAAAGAATCATACACTAGCCCCCCCCCTAGTGTCAGGGATGTTGCTTGCAACAGTTCTGAAACTTGCCTCCCCAAAATTTGTTTGCAGGAATCCTTGACCCGGGCCGAGTCATCCTTAGGTGATTTGAAGAAAAACTTAGCTGAAGATAAGGATGCTCGGACTAAATCTGAAAAGAAATATCAGTTGGTCCTTGCTGATATGGAGAAAATGAAGGCTGATCACCAAAAATTTGAGAAGAAAGCCCATGTTGATCAAGCCGCCATCATGAAGCGGGTGCAACAAGCCGAGGAGAAGCTAGAATCCGCTCTGCAAGAGCTCTCCGGGTTAAACAAAAGCACATCTCCAACATGACCCAAGCCATCTTCGGTAATGATCAATTCCCCTGGTCTGAAAAAGAGGTTCAATACAGTTTGCAAATACTAACTGTCACATGTTATCCTTTGTAGGTCCACGAGCCGCCAATCTCCAAAACGACTGCATCCTGAAGCTGAAGACGATTTACACCTTTACAGAGCAGTTGTATACGGGAGGCATGATGACGATGAAGACAGTGATGGGCAACAAGGATCCAATAAAATCTATCAAGCATATGCTGGGTTGCGTGCCAACACTGCCGCCTCAAGTAGAAGAATTGAAGAGATCAGCCGCCCGCAAGGGAGCAGTGACTACCCTAAGTCAGTGCCTAGCCTATGCTCCCGAACTTAAGCCAGAGGAGGTAGCTGCTGGTTATCCGGAATTGAAAGATGACGAGTCGGAGTTCACCGAAGAAGATTACCACCGGTGTGTGAAAGAGTCTCTCTCCATGGCGACTCAGCTAGCGGCCAGCTTGGACTTGAACAAATATCAGGCTGCGTATGATGACAGTAATAAAAAGGTGACTCCTCCTTCGTTCGAAGTTACCAGCCTGAATCCCCGCCGGTGTAAGAACCCCTTTGACTTTGAAGCTGATCTGTTTGTCTTCCTGAACGATGAAGATGAATTTGTCGCCTTGTCCAAGTGCAATTGGAAACGGGGCGACTTACAAATCAAAGATGGTGAGAGCTCAAGGCAGGGTGACCCGGAGGCGACTTGAGTTTACTCTGCATGTACTTGGTTCTTCAAAAAAAATTTGATCTCTTTCTGACCGGGAATGATGCCCGGTATGGCCGAGTGAGCCATGTAATAGTCTTTAGGTCTCAGGGAAACAATCTTCCACCCATGCCTTATGCCTGACAGTTTTGAATTGTCATCCTTTATGTGAATCATGAATCGCCTTTCCCAATCCTTATGCTTGATAGTTTGAAAGTGTCATAGTATGACAAGAAGTTTCTTCAACCTGTTTACCAGGGAAAACATCATACGCTGACTCAATGAGTCGCGACAAGCGATGAACCAACCCAGTGGGTCATGGCGAGTTATAAACAAGGAGCCGACTCAGTAAGATGCGGCGAGTCATAATTTTTTTTTACGAAACCTTGCGGCAGTGCCACGAAGATAGTCATAAAAATTTGTCGGCTCGATGAGCTATGACAGGATAGGACGAGTTTGCAAAAGTCTAGTGCTACCCGAAGAAGGATTTTGCAACAACCCAAGTTATTTAGGGCGGCTGATCAGGCGCGAGTCAAGCTTCAGTGAAGCAGGTTAAGTGAACCAATGGTTTCTCTATTTTCCATGTGTGGCTCTGGCCGGTACCTTTCATGTTTTAATCAAGGCTAGTTCATGGTTCAAAAAGCGGATTGACTCGCCAAGAGTACATCGATCCATAGGGCGACTCGTCCAACACATAGTCCAGTATAACCATTTGCAATGCGGTAATTTTTCGCTAGCCAAGAGGGTATTCAGGCTGAACTCAGTGAGTGGAAGCCCCCAAGTGACCTATGATTAGGGAAAAAACCAGACATAGGATTACAGAAGCGTATTCGCTCTTACTACAAAACGACTTGGAAGCTAGTAGCCCCCAAGTAAGCCAGCTTTGTTCTCAAAATCATATAAGGCACCCATGTTTGAACCGTGCAACGTGGCAACTTTGGTCCTCTTTGGCTTACCAGTACCCAGTTTGAAATAAGTGCAGCATGGTGACTTATGCTCTTTGGTACTGATAGCGTCCATGCTTGGACGACTTATGGAACAATAAAGAATCATGCTTTCAAGAAGATGAAACGGCAAGGGACCCCAAAGTTCGTGGGTGTCGTCTTTAGTGCTTTATAAATAAAAGATTACAAGTCTGAGATTGTAAAAAAGAAAGGAGCTCATGGCTCTAGGTGTAGTAAGGCCTCAAGTGGGCGATATTCCAAGGGCAAGTTGTCTCAACCTTTGTCGTTGGCCAATCAAGGCAAAGATCCACCAAGTAATATGAACCGTTCCGAAGATTCTTGTTGATAACAAACGGTCCTTCCCATGACGGTGATAACTTATGCATACCAGTGTGGTCTTGAATCAACTGGAGCACTAAGTTGCCCTCTTGAAAAGTCCTGCTCTTGATGCGGCGGCTATGATAACGTCGCATGCCCTGTTGATAGATCGCCGATCATGATGCAGCCAAGTCTTGCTCTTCCTCCAAAGCATCCAACGAGTCTTGATGTGCTAACTCATTGTCCTGTTCCACATAAGCAGTAACTTGTGGTGAATCGTGTCTGATGTCACTTCGCAATACTGCCTCCACCTCGTAGACCAGGAAAAAGGGAGTAAAACCCGTAGAGCGATTTGGCGTGGTCCTGATACTCCATAAAACTGAGGGCAATTATTCAACCCAACACCCTCGGGTACGCTCGAGAGGTACCATAAGCCGGGGCTTGATTCCTCGCAATATTGCTTGATTCACCCTTTCTGGCTGTCCATTAGACTAGGGGTGTGCGACTGCAGAAACGTCAAGCCGGATATGCTCCCTTCCGCAAAATTTTAGCATTGCGCCAGTTCTGCTTCGACCCACTTGGTAAATTTGTCAACCGCCACCAATAGGTGAGTCTTTTTGTTCGATGACATTTTGAAAGGACCAACCATGTCCAGCCCCCACACCGCAGACGGCCATGTGATTGGAATCATCCATAGTTCTTGAGCCGACACGTGCATCTAATGTCCAAATTTTTGGCAACCATCACATCGGCGAACTATATCTTCAGCATCTGCATGAGCCGTCAGCCAATAAAACCCATTCCTAAAAGATTTGGAAACCACGGAGCGTGACCCGGCATGATGACCACAATCGCCTGCATGAATTTCATTGAGAATCATACATCCTTCCTCGGAAGTGACACACCTTTGAAATACTCCTGAAGTGCTTCGCTTATGCAACTCGCCGTTATGTATGATCATGGACTTGCATCGACGGACGATCTGGCGAGCCAACAACTCATCAGTGGGTAACTCGCAGCGTGTGAGATACACCATGTAGGGAACCGCCCAATCCGGGGTAGCACGAAGAGCCGCCATAAGTTGAGACTCAGGGTCTGGCACCGCCAAATCTTCCTCTGAAGGCAGCCTTACCGATGGGTTATGTAACACATCCAAAAAGACATTGGGGGGTACCGGCTTACATTGTGAACCGAGGCGTGAAAGAGCATTTGTCGCTTCATTAAGTCGTCGATCGATGTGATCCACGTGATAACCATGAAAATGACCCGCCACATCCAACACAGCTCGTCTGTAAGCCGCCATCAAGGGATCTATGGAATCCCAAGTCCCACAAACCTGCTGTGCTACTAGATCTGAGTCGCCCAAACACCTGAATTGGGTGAGATTCATCTCTTTGGCGAGTCGCAACCCATGGAGCAGAGCTTCATATTCTGCTGCATTGTTGGCCCAAACACCTTGAGGCGAAGTTAGCACCACGCCAGCCCCAGAGCCTTCTAACTGCCTAGACCCGTCAAAAAGGATGGTCCAGTATCTGTGATCAGGCCTGTCTTCTGGGATCTGCAACTCGGTCCAGTCGTTGCTTAAATCCACTAGTGCTTGAGACTTAATGGTCGTACGAGGGGTATATCGTACATGGTGAGGTCCTAACTCGGTGGCCCACTTAGCAATCCGTCGAGTCGCTTCTCGATTTTGTATAATATCACCAAGGGGGGCAGAACTAACCACCGTGATGGGATGCTCTTAAAAGTAGTGTTTCAGCTTCCTGCTCGCCATAAACACCCCAAAGACCATCTTCTGCCAATGCGGGTAGCGTTGCTTGTAGAGGGTCAGGACTTCGTCGATAAAATATACTGGTCGCTGAACCGGATATTCCTTTCCTTCTTCTTTTCGCTCGACGACCACTGCCACGCTCATTGCCTTAGAATTAGCCGCGATGTACACGAGCATAGGCTCCTTGTCCGCCGGAGCAACCAATACTGGCGGCTTAGCTAGTTGTCGCTTCAGGGCTTCCAAGGCTTCGTTGGCTTCATCCATCGAAACAAAACGATTCATTTTCTAGAGTAACTGATAAATAGGGATGGCTTTCTCCCCAAGGCGACTTATAAAGCGACTTAGAGCCGCGATACGACCGCCATGCGTTTGAACTTGATTGATATTGGCTGGTTTGCCTAGCAAAGTGATTGCTTCAATTTTCTCTGGGTTAGCTTCAATGTCGCGCTCTGACACTAGAAAACCCAATAACTTTCCTGCGGGAACACCAAAAACACACTTGGTAGGGTTAAGCCTCATCTGGTATACGCGCAAATTGTCTAAAGTCTCCTTGAGATCCTCCAAGAGTGACTCCTTCTTCTGGGACCTGACTACGATCTCGTCAACATAGGCGTGGACATTACGTCCGATCTGGTTATGCAAGCAATTCTGGATGCAACGCTGATAAGTCGCCCCCGCACTCTTGAGCCCTAACGGCATAGACACGTAATAGAAGGCTCCGAAGGGGGTTATGAAGGACGTTTTCTCCTGGTCTGCCACAACCATCTTGATCTGGTGGTATCCTGAGTAAGCATCCAAAATACACAAACGCTCGCAACCCGACGTCGAGTCAATGATTTGATCAATGCAGGGAAGGGCAAAAGGATCCTTTGGATAGGCTCTGTTGAGGTTGGTGTAGTCGATGCACATGCGGAAAGTGTCGTTCTTTTTTAGCACTAGGACAGGGTTAGCCAACCATTCAGGATGAAAAACCTAGATGATGAATCCGGCCGCCAAAAGTCGGGCGACTTCCTCTCCAATTGCCTTACGTCGTTCTTCGTTAATCTGCGAAGATACTGCCGAACCAGCTTTACTTTGGGGTCAATATTAAGATGGTGCTTAGAGAATTCTCTCGGCACACCCGGCATGTCTTAAGGTTTTCATGCGAAGATGTCCCGATTCTCACGGATGAATTCGATGAGCGCGCTTTCCTATATGGGATCCAGACCCGTCCCAATGGTGAACTGCTTGGTTGAGTCGCCTGGCGTGAAGTCTGTCACCTTTGTGTCATCTGTGGGCTTAAACTTGAGGGGCGGCTCTGAGTCAATTGTTAGTCTCTTGAGCGGCGTCATATCCGCTAGGTCAACATTGGCTTGGTTAAACTTGAGCTCCTCGGCCGCGCAAGCCGTCTCGGCATAAGCTGCATGTCCTTCCTTGCATTCTTGGTCTACTTTCCCGTCCCCATTGATTGTGATAGGCCCCCTACGACCAGGCATTTTGAGCTTGAGGTAAACATAACATGGGCGGGCCATGAACCGAGCATAAGCCGGCCTTCCAAACAATGCATGGTAAGGGCTCTCGATCTTGACCACCTCAAACATGAGGGACTCTCTCCTGTAATTGGACTCCGTACCAAAAGCTACGTTAAGTTTGATCCGCCCAGCGGGGTATGTGGATTTACGTGGAACGATACCGTGAAAAACCGTGGAAGATGGCATCAAGTCTTTCTCTGAGAAATTCATCCTTCGAAAGGTACCGAAATATAATATGTTTATGCTGCTGCCACCATCCATAAGGACTTTGGAAAGGGTGTAACCTCCGACTTGGCGAGCCACGACCAAAGCTAAGTCGCCAGGGTTATCAACTCGGGGCGGGTGATCCTCCCTACTCCAGGTGATGGGCTACTCAGACCAATGGAGGTACCCAGGGAGCGCCGGCTCAACCACGCTGAAAGTTCTATGTTTCACCTTTTGGTCTCGTTTTCAAGTGCTGGTGGTGAACACATGATACTGTCCACTGTTCAACTACTTAGTATTATTCTGAAAGCCGCCATTGTCATCCTGCCACTGGGGATCTCCTTGCGGGGGTGGTTGCTGAAACACGCCCTGCGGGTTGTACCGCTGTTGATTGTGAACTTGGTATTGTCCAGTATTAGGCTGTGACCTGCCCTCTGGGCACGGGTTAGGGAACCCACCGAACGGGTTTCGCTGTGACCCGGGTGTGTTGAATTGTTCCTATCACCCGCCTTGATCACCTCCTTGACCTTTCTTGAGCGCCTCAGCTCAGAACTCCTGCATCACGTAGCAATCCTCCCAAGAGTGGGTAGACGGTCCTTCGGCTGTGGCGTGCTGCGGGCAGGGGCCCTTGAGCATCTCGTGATAATTGTGTGGCTTCTTCCTGCTGAAGCCCCGTTTCTTCTAGCGTTGGTTCCCGTTGCCGGCGTTTGTATTGGCGACGAAATCTGTGGCACCGTCTTGCTGTCTCCTCTTACGTTGCCCGACGTGGTTGTGGTTGCCTCGCCCCTGGAACTAGGAGTGACCCTTGGATGACTCGCCTCTGCTGGCGGTGCTAACCTTATCATCATCTTCCACGAGGTCCTTAGTGTCATCTGACTCGGCATATCTGGTCAGGGTGTCCATCAACTCGCCCATGTCCTGCACCTTACGCTTGAGTCACCCAAGCTTCAGCACCAAAGGCTCGTAATGGCAATTTTTCTCGAGAGTTAGCACTTCCTGAGCCGCAGAAATGTTGTCCGATGAATGAATGACCTCTGCGACTCGCCGCGTCCAATGATGGGCCGACTCGTCCGGTCGCTGGACGCAGTGTTGTACGTCGACGATGGTCATTGGGAGTTTGCAAGTCCCTCGGAAATTCTTGCAAGTCCATCGGAAATTCTTGCAAGTCCCTCAGAAATTCTTGATGAAATGTTCTTTCAACTCTGCCCAGGTGTTGATGGAGTTAGGCGGGAGGTTTTTCAACCATGTGCGCGCCGTTCCGTCAAGCATCATGGTAAAATACTTGGCGCAGACCGCCTCATTCACATCGAGCATATCCATTGCAAGCTCGTAACTCTCGATCCATGACCCTGGCTCGAGATCTGGCGTGTAGTTGGGTACCTTCCTCGGTCCCTTGAAATCCTTTGGCATTCTCTTGTTGCAGAGAGCGGGCATGAGACAAGGCTCCCCAACGTGCCTATCGCCTGTATCGATCGATGCGGGTGGGGTCTGGGTATAAGCCGGATAGCCTTGACCCGCCGCAGTCGCCGTCTCCATCAGGCGGGCGGCTCGCGCTGCATCCACAATGTCTTGGGCTCGGGTATCGTCCATCCCGGGCGGGTTGGTCTGCGGTGGATGATACGTCCATTTTGCATCATGCTTTCATGTTGATATTTATCGCTTTATGGGATATTATTACACTTCATGGTACAATACTTATGCCTTTTCTCTCTTATTTTGCAAGGTTTACATGAAGAGGGAGAATGTCGGCAGCTGGAATTTTGGCCTGAAAAAGGAGCAAGTTTGAGATACCTATTCTGCGCAACTCCAAAAGCCGTGAAAATCAACAAGGATTTATTTTAGAATTTATAAAAAAATACTAGGCCAAAGAAGTACCAGATGGGAGCCAGCAGGAGGCTACAAGCCTGCTAGGTGCATCCTACCCCCCTGGCCGCGCCAAGGGGGCTTGTGGGCTCCCTATTGGCCCTCTGTCTCTCCTCTTTTGCTATAAGGAGGGTATCGTTCCAGAAAAAATCAAGAGGAGGCTTTCGAGAGGAATCAGCGCCGCCACGAGGCGAAACTTGAGCAGAACCAATCTAGAGCTCCCGCACGGTCATCCTGCCAGGGAAACTTCCCTCCCGGAGGGGGAAATCATCGCCATCGTCATCACCAACACTCCTCTCATCAGAGGGGACTCATCACCATCAACATCTTCATCAGGACCATCTTATCTCCAAACCCTAGTTCATCTCTTGTGACCAATCTCCGTCTCGCGACTCCGATTGGTACTTGTAAGGTTGCTAGTAGTGTTAATTACTCTTTGTAGTTGATGCTAGTTGGATTACTCGGTGGAAGATTATATGTTCGGATCCTTGATGCTATTCAAAACCTCTCTGTTCATGAATATTATTATGCTTTGTGAGTAGTCACTTTTGTTCCAGAGGACATGGGATAAGTCCTGCTATAAGTAGTCATGTGAATTTGGTATTCGTTCGATATTTTGATGTGTTGTATGTTGTTTTTCCTCTAGTGGTGTGATGTGAACGTCGACTACATAACACTTCACCATTATTTGGGCCTAGAGGAAGGCATTGGGAGGTAGTAAGTAGATGATGGGTTTCTAGAGTGACACAAGATTAAACCCTAGTTTATGTGTTGCTTCGTAAGGGGCTGATTTGGATCCACTAGTTTAATGCTATGGTTAGCCTTTGTCTTAATTCTTCTTTCGTAGTTGCGGATACTTGCGAGAGGGGTTAATCATAAGTGGGAGGTTTTTCCAAGTAAGTGCAGCACCCAAGCACCGGTCCACCCACATATCAAGCTATCAAAGTAGCGAACGTGAATCATATGAACATGATGAAAACTAGCTTGACAGAAATTCCCATATGTCCTCGGGAGCGCTTTACCTCTTATAATAGTTTGTCCAGGCTTGTCCCTTGCTACAAAAGGGATTGGCCCACTTTGCTGCACCTTCGTTACTATAGTTACTTGCTACTTGCTACGAATCATCTTATCACACAACTATTTGTTACCGACAATTTCAGTGCTTGCAGAGATTACCTTGCTGAAAACCACTTGTCAGATCCTTCTGCTCCTCGTTGGGTTCGACACTCTTACTTGTCGAAAGGACTACGATAGATCCCCTACACTTGTGGGTCATCAAGACTCTTTTCAGGCGCCGTTGCCGGGGAGTGAAGCGCCATTGGTAAGTGGAATTTGGTAAGGAAACGTTTATATAGTGTGCTGAAATTTTTTGTCACTTGTCAATATGGAAACTAATCCTTTGAGGAGCTTGTTTGAGATATCTTCACCTCGAACGGAAGCACAAAGAGTTGCTCCTCAACCTGCTGCACCTACTGAAAATATTTGCTATGAATTTCCTTCGGGTATGCTTGAGAAACTGCTGGCTAATGCTTTTACACGAGATGGAACATCACATCCCGACATGCATCTAATCTATGTAGATGAAGTTTGTGGTTTATTTAAGCTTGCAGGTTTGCCCGAGGATGAGGTCAAGAAGAAGGTCTTTCCCTTATCTTTGAGGGATAAAGCATTGACATGGCATAGGCTATGTGATGATACTTGATCATGGAACAACAACCGGTTGAAATTGGAATTTCATCAAAAGTTTTATCCTATGCATCTAGTACATCCTGATTGGAATTATATTTATAATTTTTGGCCTCGTGACAGAGAAAGCACCGCTCAAGCTTGGGGTAGGCTTAAATCAATGTTATATTCATGCCCCAACCATGAGCTCTCAAGAGAAATTTTCATTCAGAACTTCTATGCTCTGCTTTCTCATGATGATCGGACCATGCTTGACACTTCTTGTACCGGTTCTTTTATGAAGAGAGATATTCACTTCAGATGGAATTTATTGGAAAGAATTAAACGCAACTCTGAAGATTGGGATTTTGATGAAGGTAAGGAGTCATGTATGAATTTCAAGTTTGATTGCATTAAATCCTTTGTTGAAACAAATACTTTTTGTGATTTTAGCGCGAAATATGGACTTGACTCTGAGATAGTAGCTTCATTGTGTGAATCATTTGCTGCTCATATTGATATCCCTAAAGAGAAGTGGTTTAAATATCATCCTCCCTTAGAAGTCAATGTAGTTAAACCCAATCCACTTGAAGATAAAGTCATCGCTTATAATGATCCTATTGTTCCCACTGCTTACATTGAGAAACCACCTTTCCCTGTTAGATAAAGGATCATTCTAAAGTTTCAACCGTGATACGTAGGGGCTACATTAGAATACCTACACCCCCTGAGCAAATTAGAGTTGAACCTAGCATTGCTATTATCAAAGATCTCCTGTCCGACAATGTTGATGGCCATGATATTCACTTCTGTGAAGATGTCGCTAGAATTGCTAAACCACATGCTAGAGACAAACATAGGCCTGTTGTTGGCACGCTAGTTGTTTCTGTTAAGATAGGAGACCATTGTTATCATGGTTTTTGTGACGTGGGTGCTAGTGTTAGTGCAATACCTCAATCCTTATATGATGAAATTAAAGACGATATTGCACCTGTTGAGATGGAACCTATTGATGTCACTATTCAGCTTGCCAATAGAGATACTATCTACCCTTTGGGAATTGTTAGAGATGTTGAAGTCTTGTGTGCTAAAACGAAGTATCCTGCTGATTTTCTTGCTACCACACAAGATAGCTTTTGTTCCATCATATTTGGTAGACCTTTCCTCAATACTGTCAATGCTCATATTGACTTTGAGAAGCAAACTATCACTGTTGGCTTTGAAGGCGTGTCACATGAGTTCAATTTCTCCAAGTTTGGTAGACAACCTCATGAAAAAGAGTTGCCTAGTAAGGATAAAATTATTGCCCTAGCTTCTATTGCCGTGCCTCCTACTGATCCTTTAGAGCAATACTTGCTTGAGCATGAAAATCATATGCATATGGATGAAAGGAATTAGATAGATAGAGTTATCTTTGAACAACATCCTATCATTAAGAATAATTTGCATGTTGAACTGCTTGGAGATCCACCCCCACCAAAAGGTGATCTTGTGTTCGAGCTTAAACAGTTGCCTAATACTCTTAAGTATGCTTATCTTGATGAAAAAGAGATATATCCTATTATTATTAGTGCTAGCTTCTCAGAGCATGAAGAAAAGAAGTTACTAAAAACTCTGAGGAAGCACCGTGCTGCTATTGGATATACTCTTGATGATCTTAAGGGCATTAGTCCCACTCTATGCCAGCACAAGATTAAAACCGATCCTGATTCCAAACCAGTTGCCGATCATCAACAGAGGTTAAATCTTAAGATGAAAGAGGTAGTAAGAAAAGAAATAATAAAGCTCCTGGAAGCAGGTAATATCTATCCTGTTGCTCATAGTGATTGGGTGAGTCCGGTGCATTGCGTCCCTAAGAATGGAGGTATTATCGTTGTCCCTAATGATAAGGATGAATTGATCCCACAAAGGATTATTACTGGTTATAGGATGGTGATCGATTTTAGGAAATTGAATAAATCCACTAGGAAAGATCATTACCCTTTGCCTTTTATCAACCAAATGCTAGAAAGACTGTCTAAACACACACACTTATGCTTTCTAGACGGTTATTCTGGTTGCTCCCAAATACCTGTTGCACAATCTGATCAGGAGAAAACCACTATCACCTGCCCTTTCGGTACCTTTGCTTACAGACGTATGCCTTTTCTCTTATGTAATGCACCTCCCACCTTTCAAAGATGTATGATGGCTATATTCTCTTACTTTTGTGAAAAGATTGTTGAGGTTTTCATTGATGACTTCTCCGTTTACGGGTCTTCTTTTGATGATTGCCTCAGAAACCTTGATCGAGTCTTGTAGAGATGTAAAGATACCAACCTTGTCTTGAATTGGGAGAAGTGCCACTTTATGGTTAATGAAGGCATCATATTAGGACATAAAATTTCTGAAAGAGGTATTGAAGTCGATAAGGCTAAAGTTGATGCGATCGAGAAAATGCCATGCCCCACAGATATCAAAGGTATAAGAAGTTTTCTTGGTCATGCTGGTTTCTATAGAAGGTGCATTAAGGACTTCTCTAAGATTTCTAGGCCTCTTACCAATCTGTTGCAAAAGGATATTCCTTTTGTTTTTGACGATGATTGTGAGGAAGCCTTCGAAATACTTAAAAAGGCCTTGATAACTGCGCCTATTGTTCAACCACCTGATTGGAACTTACCTTTTGAAATCATGTGTGATGCTAGTGATTATGTTGTTGGTGTTATCCTAGGACAAAGAGTTGATAAGAAGTTGAATGTTATTCACTATGCTAGTAAAACTCTAGATAGTGCCCAAAGAAACTATGCTACTACTCAAAAGGAATTTTTAGCAGTCGTGTTTGCATGTGAAAAGTTCAGATCTTACATAGTTGATTCAAAAGTCACTATTCACACTGATCACGCTGCTATTAAGTACCTCATGGAAAAGAAAGATACTAAACCTAGACTTATCAGATGGGTTCTCTTGCTACAAGAATTTGATTTGCATGTTGTCGACAGGAAGGGTGCTGAGAACCCAGTAGCGGATAACTTGTCTAGGTTGGAGAATGTTCTTGATGACCCACAACCTATTGATGATAGCTTTCCTGCTCAGCAATTGAATGTCATCAATACTTCACGTAGTACACCGTGGTATGCTAATTATGCAAACTATATCGTTGCCAAATATATACCACCTAGTTTCACATACCAGCAAAAGAAGAAACTCTTCTTTGATTTGAGACATTACTTTTTGGATGATCCTCACCTTTATAAGGAAGGAGTAGATGGTGTTATTAGACGTTGTGTACCTGAACATGAACAGTGACAGATCCTACAGAAGTGTCACTCCGAGGCTTACGGAGGACACCATGCAGGAGATAGAACAGCACACAAGGTATTGCAATCAGGTTTCTATTGGCCCACTCTTTTCAAGGATGCCCGTAAGTTTGTCTTGTCTTGTGACGAATGTCAAAGAATAGGTAATATCAGTAAACTTCAGGAAATGCCTTTGAATTATTCACTTTTCATTGAACCATTTGATGTTTGGGGCTTTGATTATATGGGAACTTTTCCAAAATCCCACGGGTATACTCATATCCTAGTTGTTGTTGATTACGTCACTAGGTGGGTAGAACATATCCCAACTAGTAGTGCTGATCACAACACCTCTATCAAGATGCTTAAAGAAGTTATTTTCCCCAGATTTGGAGTCCCTAGATATCTGATGACTGATGGTGGTTCACATTTCATTCATGGTGCTTTCCGTAAAACGCTTGCTAAGTATGATGTCAACCATAGAATTGCATCTCCCTATCATCCTTAGTCTAGTAGTCAAGTAGAGATAAGTAATAGAGAGATTAAAATAATTCTGCAAAAGACTGTCAATAGGTCTAGAAAGAATTGGTCTAAGAAGCTTGACGATGAACTGCGGGCTTATAGAACTGCCTATAAGAATCCCATGGGCATGTCTCCGTACAAAATGGTTTACGGCAAAGCATGTCATTTACCTCTTGAGCTAGAGCATAAGGCTTATTGGGCAATCAAAGAGCTCAACTTTGATTTCAAACTTGCTGGTGAGAAGAGGTTATTTGATATTAGCTCGCTTGATGAGTGGAGAGCTCAGGCATATGAAAATGCCAAGTTGTTCAAAGAAAAGGTTAAGTGGTGGCATGATAAAAGGATACAAAAACGTGAGTTAAGTGTAGGTGATTATGTCTTGCTATATAATTCTTGTTTAAGATTTTTTGCAGGCAAGCCTCTCCCTAAATGGGAAGGTCCTTATATTGTTGAGGAAGTATATCATTCCGGTGCCATCAAGATCAAGAACCTGGAAGGTAATTTTCCAAGAGTGGTAAATGGGCAAATAATCAAGCATTACATCTCAGGTACTCCCATAAATGTTGAAAGCAATATTATCAATACCATAACTCTGGAGGAGTACATAAGGGATATTTATCAGCCTGTTTCAGACTCCTAAAATAAAGAGGTATGTGATCCAAAACTTTTCCAGTAGGAATTTTTCTCCGTTTTGGAATTTTTAGAAAATTAGAAAAATTTAAAGTAGTCCGGAAAGCGCACGAGGAGGCGACAAGCCTGCCAGGCGCGGGCCACCCCCCTGGCCGCGCCTATGGGCTTGTGACCACCTCGTGTGCCTCTCGGACTCCGTTTTCTTGCGGAGTGCTCCTTCTGGTCGGGAAAAAATCATTGTATATTCTCCCGAAAGCTCCGACCCTCGTATCACGCAATTTTCCTCTGTTTTCGTTTCGAGCCTGTTTTCTTCCGCAGATTTAAGGCAAGATGTCGTCTCAGGATTCTGCAGGGGAGAACGATCTCCCTCAAGTCTATGAAGATGTAAATCCTGATCTGAAAATAATGGAGGTCATGGAGGCCAAGGAAAGGCTACCTAAAGAACCTAAGGGCAAAAGTAAGGAGAAGAATCTAGCGTTGGACGAAGGGCAATCTGTGCTCAATAAGGAAGAAGCGGAGGAAGAGGATTTTCATCAACCCTACCTCCACCTTTTACCTCCATCCTTGATCGAGCTCTTGAGGTTATGTGAAATAACTCGTGTTCGTAATACTTATCTCACTCGTGAAGTTGTTTTGCTAGAGAAACATATCACATAGCTCCAAGCTATAAATCAAAGATTAATGGCCCTCTTGGAATCAAAAGACAAGACAACTCCACCACCATCACCTTCAAAGGAAGACAACTAAGCACGGGTATAGGCAATCCCCTTAGCTTGCGCCAAGCTTGGGGGAGTTTCCCCGGTATCGTATCACCATCACATATTTTTCCTTTACCTTTTCTTAGTTCGATCCTTTTTGGTTCTATCTTTCTCTAGTAGAATAAAGTCCTTAGTGTTTTAGGCTTGAGTTTTGCTTTGTGTCACCCCTGATGTATTCGAGTTCGTGAGTCATATAATAAAGATTGTTTTAGTTAAGGGCCTTGCTTCATGCCATGATCTGAAATAAAAGAATGATAAAAGAACAAAAGCATGAAAGATCATGTAATGATCTTATGGGAAGTGATGACTCCACATATAAAAATAATGTTGATTGAAACTTGTTGCGGGTGGACAAACGTAGACCTTGGTCATTGGTGCAATTAATAGGAAGTAATAAAGAAGGAGAGGTTCACATATAAATATATCATCTTGGACACCATCTATGATTGTGAACACTCACTAAACTATTGCATGCTTAGAAGTAGATGTTGGACAAGGAAGACAACATAATGACTTATGTTTGCTTTGTTCCGAACAATGATTATATGTCTAGAGATCCCTTAGCATATGACAATTGCTTCCACCCCATATCAGCCAAAACTCCCGCACCAAGTAGAGATACTACTTGTGCATCCATAAACCTTCAACACAGTTTTGCCATGAGAGTCCACCATACCTACCTATGGATTGAATAAGATCCCTCAAGTAAGTTTTCATCGGTGCAAGCAATAAAAATTGCTCCCTAAATATGTATGATCTATTAGTGTGTGGAAAATAAGCTTTGTACAAACCTGTGATGAGGAAGACATAAAAGCGACACACTGCATAATAAAGTTCTTTATCACAGGAGGCAATATAAAGTGACGTTCCTTCACACTAAGATGACACACATCCAAACCTCAAAAGCGCATGACAACCTCTGCTTCCCTCTGCGAAGGGCCTATCTTATACCTTTACTTTTTGCCCTTGAAAGAGTCATGGTGATCTACACCAATTCCTTATTTCGCCTTTATCTTGGCTAACGTCATATGCTAGGGAAAGATCTATATTCATATGTAAACTTGGAGGTAAGTATTCATGAATTATTATTGTTGACATTACCCTTGAGGTAAATAGTTGGGAGTCGAAACTATAAGCCCCTATCTTTCTCTGTGTCCGACTAAAACTTTGATCTCATGAGTACCACGTGAGTTTCAGCAATTCTAGAAGACAAAAGGATGATTGAGTATGTGGATTTGCTTTACAAGCTCTTATTTGACTCTTTCCGATCTTAAGATAAATTGCAATTGCTTCATTGACTAAAGACTATTGGTTGTTAATTCTCAATAAGGTTCTTGATCCATACTTTACTTTGTGAAGGAATTATCACTTTAGCATAAGAGATTATATGATGATATTGTTGTTCTGACTATGATCATGATGCATGCATGTCCATATCTTGTTTCGTCGACACCTCTCTCTCTAAACATGTGGGCATATTTATTGATCTTGGCTTTCGCTTGAGGACAAGCGAGGTCTAAGCTTGGGGGAGTTGATACGTCCATTTTGCATCATGCTTTCGTGTTGATATTTATCGCTTTATGGGCTGTTATTACACTTCACGGTACAATACTTATGTCTTTTCTCTCTTTTTTGCAAGGTTTACATGAAGAGGGAGAATGCCGGCAGCTAGAATTCTGGCCTCAAAAAGGAGAAAGTTTGAGATACCTATTATGTGCAACTCCAAAAGCCGTGAAAATCAAAGATGATTTATTTTTGAATTTATAAAAAATACTGGGCCAAAGAAGTACCAGAGGGGAGCCAGCAGGAGGCCACAAGCCTGCTAGGCGCGGCCTATCCCCTGGCCGCGCCTAGGGGGCTTGTGGGCTCCCTATTGGCCCCATGGCTCCCCACTTTTGCTATAAGAAGGGTTTTGTTCCATAAAAAATCAAGATGAGGCTTTCGGGAGGAATCGTCGCTCCCACGAGGCGGAACTTGAGTCGTACCAATCTAGAGCTCCGGCAGGGTCGTCCTGCCGGGGAAACTTCCCTCCCGGAGGTGGAAATCGTCGCCATCGTCATCACCAACACTCCTCTCATCGGAGGGGATTCATCACCATCAACGTCTTCATCAGCACCATCTCATCTCCAAACCCTAGTTCATCTCTTGTGACTGCTACTGCAACAAAAGACCTTCCAATGGCGCCAGAAATAGGCGTGTTGGCGGCACCAGGAATCCTTCTGCTATGGCTACGCCTTAATGGACTTCCTTGGCAAATATTCAAAGGATTTCCCCCGTGGCCTTGGAGTCGTAAGTTGGTGTTCCCTCGAAGCGGAAAAGGTGATGTAGCGCAGCAGTGGTAAGTATTTCCCTCAGTTTGAGAACCAAGGTATCGATCCAGTGAAGGAGTATCACAAGTGCCAGCACAAACACAAAAAGCTTGCTCCCAACGCTATGAAGGGGTTGTCAATCCCTTATAGATTGTTCACCAAGTGGGAACTGAAAGCAACAAAGTAACAAAGCAAAGTAAAAGCGAAAGTGGAAATGATAGTTGTGAATAGACCCGGGGGCCGTAGTGTTTACTAGTGGCTTCTCTCATGAAAGCAAGTAGACGGTGGGTGAACAAATTACTGTCGAGCAATTGATAGAGCCGCGCAAAGTTGTGACGTCATCTATGGCAATGATTATATCTATAGGCATCACGTTCAAAACAAGTAGACCGATACTTTCTGCATCTACTACTATTACTCCACACGTCGACCGCTATCCAGCATGCATCTAGTGTATTTAGTCTGAAAGAACAGAGTAACGCCTTAAGCAAGATGACATGATGTAGATGGACAATCTAATATCTACGACAGAGCCCACCTTGTTACCCTTGATGGAAACTACACGATGTGTGCCTTGCTGCCGCTACTGTCACTTGGAAAGGTCACCACACGGTAAGAACCCAAAACCAAGGACTTCTCCCATTGCAAGAATCATAGATCTAGTTGGCGAAACAAAACCCAAGACTCGGAGAGACTTACAAGGATATCAAATCATGCTTATAAGAAATCAGCAAAGACTCAAATAAATATCATAGATAATCTGATCACAAATCCACAATTCATCGGATCTCGACAAACACACCGCCAAAGAGGATTACATCGGATAGATCTCCATGATGATCATGGAGAACTTTGTATTGAAGATCCAAGAGAGAGAAGAAGCCATCTAGCGACTAACTACGGACCTGTAGGTCTGAAGTGAACTACTCACGAGTCATTGGAGGGGCGATGATGTTGATGTAGAAGCCCTCCAACTCCAAAGTCCCCTCCGGCAGGGCACCGGGAAGGGTCTCCAGATGAGATCTCGCGGAAACGGAAGCTTGCGGCGGCGGAAAAGTATTTTCGTGGATCCCTTGATTTTTTCCCTATATTTTAGGTAATATATAGGCGAATGATCTAGGTCAGGGGCGCGCCAGGGAGGCCACAAGCCTGCCATCCGCCGCCCCCTGGTGGCGGATAGGGGGCTTGTGGGCCCCCTGTAGCCCTCTTGGCTTGTCCCTCAAGCCCGTGATCTTCTTCTTTTCGGGAAAAAATCATTTCGGGGATTTTATTCCGTTTCGACTCCGTTCCAAAATCAGATCTGAAAAGAGCCAAAAACAAAGAAAAAACAGGAACTGGCACTGAATTAATAAGTTACTCCCAAAAAGATATAAAAGGTACATAAAACATCCAAAGATGACAAGATAACAGCATGAAACCATAAAAAATTATAGATACATTTGAGACGTATCAGTGACCAATCTCCGTCTCGCGACTCAGATTGGTACTTGTATGGTTGCTAGTAGTGTTAATTACTCTTTGTAGTTGATGCTAGTTGGATTACTCGGTGAAAGATTATATGTTCAGATCCTTGATGCTATTCAAAACTTCTCGGGTCATGAATATTATTATGCTCTATGAGTAGTCACTTTTGTTCCTGAGGACATGGGATAAGTCCTGCTATAAGTAGTCATGTGAATTTGGTATTCGTTCGATATTTTGATGTGTTGTATGTTGTTTTTCCTCTAGTGGTGTTATTTGAACGTCGACTACATAACACTGCTTGCTAGCAGTCCACAGAAACGACACTAGAAGAATGTTGTTGACGTGTGCCTGACTTGATGCCTCTGCTTCAACAGAGCCAGAACTGCTCCCAGTTCCTCAACAATTAGTAATTGTCTTGCAATGGCCCACCAGCGTGTGGGTTCGCGGCAATTTTCGAGGGTAGAGTATTTGACCCAAATTTTTTGGTTCGCAGACGGGAACTGAAAGGATACTCTCAAGTATTAGCAGCTGAATATGTCAGATTCAACCGCACCTGAAAGATTAGTATCTGCAAGCAAAGTATCAGTAGCAAAGTAGTATGATAGCAACGGTGCCAGAAACGATCTGTTGACACGGCACACTATTTCTAAAGGTTGTATCAATGGCGCCAGAAAAGTATTGTAGCAGGTAGCAGCAGTGTAACGAGTAACAGCAGTGGCAAGGAACAGCAGTAGTCACAGCAGTAGCAATTAGCAACAGTAGTAATAGAAACGGTGCCCTCAAGCCCCCTGATCTTCTTCCGTTCAGGAAAAAATCATTTTGGGGATTTTATTCCGTTTGGACTCCGTTCCGAAATCAGATCTGGAAAGAGCCAAAAACACAGAAAAAAACAGGAACTGGCACTTGGCACTGAATTAGTAAGTTAGTCCCAAAAAAGATATAAAAGGTACATAAAACATCCAAAGATGACAAGATAACAACATGAAACTATCAAAAATTATAGATACGTTTGAGACGTATCAAGCATCCCCAAGCTTAACTCCTGCTCGTCCTCAAGTAGGGAAGTGATAAAGAATGAATTTTTGATGCTTTCATGCTACCTAGCATAGATGTCCTTTGTAACTCCTCTTATGTGACGTGAATGTTTAGATCCATTAGATTCAAAACAATAGTTTGCTATTGACGTGGAAACAATAATAATTCAAGCAAACTAGCAAGGTAATCATGAACTTTCAAAATAACAAGGCCAAAAGAAAGTTATCCGTACAAAAGCATATAGTCTGGCTATGCTCTATCATCATTGCACAACGAATTTAAATCATGCACAACCCCGGTATTGGCCAAGTAATTGTTTCACACCTTTACTTTCTCAAACCTTTTCAACTCTCACGCAATACATGAGTGTGAGCCATGGTTTTAGCACTATAAGTGGTGTGGAGTGTGGTGGAGGTTGCAAGACAAAAATAAGGAGAAGATGATCACATTAACTAGGCATGTCAATGAGCTGTGGAGATGCTCATCAATAGATATCAATGTGAATGAGTAGGGATTGCCATACAAATGATGCACTAGAGCTAAGAGTATGTGAAAGCTCTTAAAGAAAACTAGTGGGTGTGCATCCAACTTGCTTGCTCACGAAGACCTAAGGCAATTTTGAGGAAGCCTATCATTGGAATATACAAGCCAAGTTATATAATGAAAATTTCCCACTAGCTATATGGTGGTGACAAAATGAGAGACTCTCAATCATGAAGATCATGGTGCTTAATATGCACAAGTCTGGAAAGGTGGTAGCATTGTCCCTTCTCTCTTTTTCACTCATTTTTTTGGTGGGCTCTTTGGCCTCTTATTTTATTTTATTTTTATTTTGGTGGGTATCTTTGGCCTCTTTTATTTCCTCACATGGGACAATGCTCCATCAATGATGATCATCACACTTTCAACTCAAAACTTAGAGCAACGATGACTCTATATGGAATGCCTCCGGTAGTGTACCGTGACAATGATCTAGCAAGGCATAGAAATTAATGGAAACATCATGCTAGCTATCTTACGATCATGCAATGGCAATGTAGACGTCGTGGCACATGTCATGGTGGTAGTTGCATAGGAATATATCTCGGAATGACTTTAGAAAAGCCATAGTAGGTAGGTATGGTGGCTGTTTTGAGGGAGGCTAATGGTGGGTTTTGTGCACCGGCGAAAGTTGCACGACACTAAGAAGATAGTGATGGTGGAAGGTGAAAGTGCATCTAAACCATGGACTCAACATTAGTCATGAAGAACATATACTTGTTGCAAAAGTTTTATTAGTAATCGAAACAAAGCATTCAACGCATACTCCTAGGGGAAGGGTTGGTAGGTATAAACCATCGCGCGATCCCGACCGCCACGCAAAGTTTGACAATCAATAGACTAATCATGCTCAGATTTCATCACATAGCGGTTCACCATACGTGCATGCTACATGAATCACTAACTTCAACACAAGTATTTCTAGATCCACAACACCTTACTAGCATGACTTCAATATTACCCAAACCACAACTCAAAACTAATTGAGGTGAATCAAACTTCTCTAACTATTCAATGCACATGAAGGTGGAAGTTTTCGTATCCCTTTGGATAACTACCCCTTTTGAGACTACTTTCAAAGCATAGATCAACTACCAAGCCACGCACCGCTGTGCTCTAAAAGATATAAGTGAAGCACATAGAGCAAAAGTATCTAGGTCAAAAGATATAAGTGAATCACATGTGAGCTGAATTGTCTACCAAAAGATATAAGTGAAGCTCGACAAAATCACGGTGAGTGCATGTCTCTCTCTCTAGGTGCGCAGCAAGGATGATTGTGACACAGCAAAAATAAAATACTCCTACGATACAAGACGCTCCAAGCAAAAACACATAACATGTGGTGAATAAAAATATAGCCACAAGTAACGTTACCGATGGATTGAAGACGAGAGAGGGGATGCCTTCCCGGGGCATCCCCAAGCTTAGGCTTTTACGGCATCCTTGAATCTCTTGGGGTTCCTTGGGCATCCCCAAGCTTGAGCTCTTGCCACTCTTTATCTCTTTGTCCATAAGAACTTCACCCAAAACTTGAAAACTTCACAACACGAAACTTAAACAGAAACTCGTGATAACATTAGTATGAGAAAGCAAACCACCACTTCCTTAGGTACTGTAGCAAAATTAAATTCTACTTATGATGATGTTGGGTTACTATATTTTCAATCTTCCATGTCTAATACACCCCGATACTATCCATAGTTTCATCAAAATAAGCAACCAACACAACAAAAACAGAATTTGTTAACAGCAGACCAGTCTGTAGCAATCTGTATATTTTGTATACTTCTGGTACTTCGAAAATTCTGAAAAAATACGAAAGTCTGAAGAATTTGTGTAGAAATCAGAAGAAAAAAGAATCAACTCAAAATCTCTAATAGAAAAAAATTGAAAATTATTTTCGTGAGCAGAAAGTTTCTGTCTTTTCCAGCATGACCAAACTATCATCCCCAAGACTAATCATAACGGTTTTGCTTGGCACAAACGCAAAAAGAAACACAAAAAACACAATCATAACAGAATTATGAAAGTGTGGAAAACACAAAACAGAAAGAAAAAGGATAAATTCGTTGGGTTGCCTCCCAACAAGCGATTTTGTTTAACGCCCTTAGCTAGGCAAAAGGTGATGGAATCACGTATAGTCATCTTTGGTGCTCAAACCATAAGTAGTGTGATCATTTATCATCTTAATATATTCATCTTTATTCGATGACTCACCACTAGATTTAGGAACAAAAACAGACTTGACGGTCTTTTTGAGAGTGAGATTTGGAGTATTCTGCACAGCGGCAAAAACGGAACCCAAGTTGGTTATGACATCTTCTAGTTTGCCAATTCTAGAAGAATCATTAACTATAAGTTCCTTCTCCCTTAAATTTTTCAAAAAAAATCCCACTTTGTATCCGTACTCAGTAATTTGATTGTGGATCTTTCTATCCAAACCCTCAATAAGTTCAACTGTGGCAATTTTGTTTTCAATAGTGTCAAGCCTTTGCATCACGTGTTCCAAGGTCAAGGTAGTTCCATTAATCATGAGCGGGGGTGAGCCTACCAAATTCATGATATCTCCATAGGAGTCAATAGTATGGCTCCCCAAAAAATTCCCGCCTACAATTGTATCAAGGATGTACCTATTCCAAGGAGAAATCCTAACATAGAAACTGTGAAGGAGGACGGTAGTGGATTGCTTACGAGTAGATCTACTTTGAGCATTGCAAACCCTGTACCAAGCGTCCTTTAAATTTTCTTCCTCATTCTACGTGAAATTGAGAACTTCATTCTCAGGAGTATCGTTTGGAGTGGTGGGTCTAGCCATTGATGGACTATCTCACACACAAACGAGCAGGAAGAGAGAGTGAAACAGGCAAAAGAAAACGGCAAAGGAGAAAGGCAAATGAAAACGGCAAAGGCAATAGAAAACGGCAAAGGAGAAAGGCAGATGAAAACGACATATGTGAAGTGGGGGAGAGGAAAACGAGAGGCAACTGGCAAAAAAGTAAATATAGGAGATGAGTTTGTAAGACCTACTTGGATAGATCTCTCCTTCCCCGGCAACGGTGCCAGTAATACTTCTGCTACTCCAACAAAAGACCTTCCAATGGCGCCAGAAATAGGCATGTTGACGGCACCAGGAATCCTTCTGCTATGGCTACGCCTTAAGGGACTTCCTAGGCAAATATGCAAAGGATTTCCCCCGTGGCCTTGGAGCCTTGCGTTGGTGTTTCCTCGATGCGGAAAGGGTTATGTAGCGCAGCGGTGGTAAGTATTTCCCTCAGTTTGAGAACCAAGGTATCGATCCAGTGAAGGAGTATCGCAAGTGCCTGCACAAACACAAAAAGCTTGCTCCCAACGCTATGAAGGGGTTGTCAATCCGTTTTAGATTGTTCGCCAAGTGAGAAATGAAAGCAACAAAGTAACAAAGCAAAGTAAAAGAGAAAGTGGAAACGATAGGTGTGAATAGACCCGGGGGGCGTAGTGTTTACTAGTGGCTTCTCTCATGAAAGCAAGTATACGGTGGGTGAACAAATTACTGTAGAGCAATTGATAGAACTGCGCAAAGTCATGACGTCATCTATGGCAATGATTATATCTATAGGCATCACGTCCAAAACAAGTAGACCGATACTTTCTGCATCTACTACTATTACTCCACACGTCGACCGCTATCCAGCATGCATCTAGTGTATTAAGTCTGAAAGAACAGAGTAATTCCTTAAGCAAGATGACATGATGTAGATGGACAATCTCATATCTACGAAAGAGCCCACCTTGTTACCCTTGATGGCAACTACACGATGTGTGCCTTGCTGCCCCTACTGTCACTGGGAAAGGTCACCACACGGTAAGAACCCAAAACCAAGCACTCCTCCCATTGCAAGAATCATAGATCTAGTTGGCCAAACAAAACCCACGACTCGGAAAGACTTACAAGGATATCAAATCATGCATATAAGAAATCAGCAAAGACTCAAATAAATATCATAGATAATTTGATCACAAATCCACAATTCATCGGATCTCGACAAACACACCGCCAAAGAGGATTACATCGGATAGATCTCCATGAAGATCATGGAGAACTTTGTATTGAAGATCCAAGAGTGAGAAGAAACCATCTAGCCACTAACTACGGACCCGTAGGTCTGAAGTGAACTACTCACGAGTCATTGGGGGGCAATGATGTTGATGTAGAAGCCCTTCAACTCCAAAGTCCCCTCCGGCAGGGCACCGGGAAGGGTCTCCAGATGAGATCTCGCGGAAACGGAAACTTGCGGCGGCAGAAAAATATTTTCGTGGATCCCTTGATTTTCTTTCTGTAATTTAGGGAATATATAGGCGAAGGATCTAGGTCAGGGGGGCGCCAGGGAGGCCACAAGCCTGCCATCCGCCGCCCCCTGGTGGCGGATAGGGGGCTTGTGGGCCCCCTGTAGCCCTCCTGGCTTGGCCCTCAAGCCCCGTGAGCTTCTTCCGTTCGAGAAAAAATCATTTCGGGGATTTTATTCCGTTTGGACTTCGTTCCAAAATCAGATCTGAAAAGAGCCAAAAACACAGAAAAAACAGGAACTGGCACTTGGCACTGAATTAATAAGTTAGTCCCAAAAAAGATATAAAAGGTACATAAAACATCCAAAGATGACAAGATAACAGCATGAAACCATCAAAAATTATAGATACATTTGAGACGTATCAGTGACCAATCTCCGTCTCGTGACTCCGATTGGTACTTGTAAGGTTGCTAGTAGTGTTAATTACTCTTTGTAGTTGATGCTAGTTGGATTACTCGGTGGAAGATTATATGTTCGGATCCTTGATGCTATTCAAAACCTCTGTGTTCATGAATATTATTATGCTTTGTGAGTAGTCACTTTTGTTCCAGAGGACATGGGATAAGTCCTGCTATAAGTAGTCATGTGAATTTGGTATTCGTTCGATATTTTGATGTGTTGTATGTTGTTTTTCCTCTAGTGGTGTTATGTGAATGTCGACTACATAACACTTCTTGCTAGCAGTCCACAACAACGACACTATAAGAATTTTGTTGACGTGTGCCTGACTTGATGCCTCCGCGGCAACAGAGCCAGAACTGCTCCCAGTTGCTCAACAATTAGTAATTGTCTTGCAATGGCCCACCAGCGTGTGGTTTCACGACAGTTTTCGAGCGTAGAGTATTCGACCCAAATTTGTTGGTTCACCAGACGGGAAGTGAAAGGATACGCTCAAGTATTAGCAGCTGAGTATGTCAGATTCAACCGCACCTGAAAGATTAGTATCTGCAAGAAAAGTATCAGTGGCAAAGTAGTATGATAGCAACGGTGCCAGAAACGATTTGTGGACACAGCAGACTATTTCTAAAGGTTGTTTCAATGGCGCCAGAAAAGTATTTTAGCAGGTAGCAGCAGTGTAACGAGAAACAACAATGGCAAGGAACAACAGTAGTTATAGCAGTAGCAAGTAGCAACAATAGTAATAGCAGCATCAAGTAGCAACAGTCGTAACAGCAGCAGCAAGTAGCAAGAGTAGTAACAGGAGTAGCAAGGCAAAACAAGTAACAGCAGTAGTGGGACAAACTCATAGGAAATAGGTCGGTGATTCGTTTGGATGACATTCATCATGCAATAGTTATAACACGGAGAGATATGTGGCTAGCTCCCGTTCGTCAATATGAAGTAGGCATGCATTCCGTGTGTACTCATACGTGCTTAGGGAAAAGAAATTGCATGACATCTATTGTCCATCCCTCCCGTGGCAGCGGGGTCCAAAAGGATACTACGGGATATTAAGGTTCTCCTTTTAATAAAGAACTGGAACAACGCATTAGCACTTGGTGAACACATGAACTCGTCAAACTATGGTCATCACCGGGAGTGGTTCCGGTTATTGTCACTCCGGGGTTGCCAGGTCATAACACATAGTAGGTAACTACAACTTGCAAGATCGGATCTAAAACACACATATATTGGTGACAACATAACAATTTCAGATCTGAAATCATGGCACTGGGGCCCTAGTGACAAGCATTAAGCATGGCAAAGTAGTAGCAACATCAACCTCAGAACATAGTGGATACTAGGGACCAATCCCCGTCAAAACTAACTCGATTACATGATAGATCTCATCCTACTCATCACCGCCCAGCGAGCCTACGAATAGATTACTCACAAACGATGAAGAGCTTCATGGAATTGGAGAGGGAATAAGGTTGATGATGACGATGGCGACGATTTCCCCTCTCTGGAGCCCAAAACGGACTCCAGATCTGCCCTCCAGATGAAGAACGGGATGTGGCGGCGCCTCCGTATCGCAAACGCGATGAAATCTTCTCTTCTGATTTCTTTCTGGGCGTAAGTGAATTTATAGAGCTGAGTTTGGGGGCGGCAAAGCCACGTGGGCCCAAAAGCTTGGTTGTCGTGGCCAGGGGGAGGTCGCGGCAACAGGGCCTGTGGCCCACTGGCCCATCCCCTCCGGTGGATCTTTGCGCACGTATTTTTCATATTTTCCAGAAATATTCTCCGTAAATTTTCAGGACGTTCCGAGAACTTTCATTTCTACACAAAAACAACACCATGGCAATTCTGCTGAAAACAGCGTCAGTCCGGGTAAGTTCCATTCAAATCATGCAAATTAGTGTCCGAAACAAGGGCAAAAGAGTTTGGAAAAGTAGATACGATGGAGACGTATCAACTGCCCCAAGCTTAAAACCTTGCTTGTCCTCAAGCAACTCAGTTGACAAACTGAAAGAGAAAGAAAAACTTTGACAAACTCTGTTTGATCTTGTTGTTGCAACTATGTCTAACTCATAACTAGAATTTCAGCAAGATCACAAGTTAACCACATAAACAAGTGACACAAAGGTCTCACGGTAAACTAATATCAATGGAATAATCAGCCAGCGAGCAAATAATAATGAGTTTCAGATACCAACAGTTCAGTCAAAACAGGCATGAAGCAATATGAATAGGTGGTATCTCGCTAGCTCTTTCTGAGACCGCAAAACATAAATGCATAGCACTTTCAAAGATCAAGGGCTGACTAAACATTGTAATTCATAGCAACGAAGATCCAGTCATAGTCATACTCAATATCATTCAAAAGCAAAGCATAAAAATGACAGAGGTGCTCTCTAATTGGTGCTTATTTAAGAAGAGGGTGACTCAATAGGAAAATAAATAGACATGCCCTTCGGAGAGGGAAGCATTGATTTGCAGAGGTGCTAGAGCTCATGCTTTGAAAACAGAGATAATAATTTTGGGTGGCATGCTTTCATTGTCAACGCAATGACCAAGAGTTCTCAATATGTTCCACGCTACTCATGCTATAGGCGGTTCCCAAACAGAAAAGTAAAGTTTTAACTCCCCCACCACCAATCAATCACACTCCATGGCTAGCCGAATCCTCGGGTACCGTCCATACTAACATCAATCCGGGGGGGGTATTGTTTTACTGTTATGTTTTCGATTTAAGCGTGGAACTGGGCATTCCAATTACCGGCCCCTTTCTCGTGAATGACAGTGAATAAACACATGTCGAGGATAACACGCCTAACATGGAAGATATCAATAGCCCCCTGTCACCACATGAGTGGTTCAGGCATGCAAAACAGATTATTTCTTGAAGGTTTAGAGAATGGCACATGCAAATTTACTTGGAACGGCAGGTAAATACCGCAAATAGGTAGGTATGGTGGACTCTCATGGAAAAACTTTTGGGTTTATTGAAGTGGATGCACAAGCAGTATTCCGCTTAGTACAAGTGAAGTCTACCAAAAGACTGGGAAGCGACCAACTAGAGAGCGACAACAGTCATCAAGATGCAATGAGTTTGACTAACATGGAGTGCAAGCATGAACATGATATAAATCACCATGAACACGAACTCATAGAGGCTATGTTGATTTTGTTTCAACCACATGCATGAACATGCGCCAAGTCAAGCCACTTGAATCATTCAAAGGAGAATACCATCCTATCATACTACATCATAGTCATCTCAAAATCTATGTTGGCATTCAAGACAAACCATTATAAGCTCCTAGATAAACAAGCATGGCATCAGAAACTATGATCTCTAAGTTGTCATTGCAAACATGGTTTTCTCACAACAAAGCTGAATCTGGGACGACAAGCTAACCATATTTACAAAAACAAAATAGATAGAGTTCATACCAGCTTTTCCAGTTTCAGTCACTTCATCATATATCATCATTATTGCCTTTCACTTGCATGATCGAACGATGTGAACAATAATAAGAGTGCTCGTGCATTGGACTAAGCTGAATCTGCAGGCAAACACAAAGGAGAAGACAAAGTAATATGGCTCTTTGAAAGCTAAACAGGTATGCAAGCAAGAGCCAATAAACATTGTAACCAATATCTTCTACCTTGACCCAAAGAAAAAGAAAACTATTTACACGGGAAAGCTCCCAACAAGCAAAAGGAACAAAGGAAAATCTTTTTGGGTTTTCTCAGAAGGACACAAAACAAGAAAACAAGAAAATGAAAATAAACTAGCATGGATAATACAGTGGCAAAGTGTAAACACCGGCTAACAAGGTGAAAGCATAAGCATGAATGTAAGGTCGGTGAGAACACATACTCCCCAAGCTTAGGCTTTTCGCCTATCTTGGTCTACTCCCAAGGTGGGAAATAACCAGCTCCGGGATACTCCGGAGTGGACTCTGGATGCCACTACTGTGTGAGCTCCTCTGGCTCCCACTGATAAACTGGCGTCTGGTACTCGACTGGCGGCTTGGGCATGGGCACCTGTGGTTGGGCCAAGCCCCAATATGCGTAGATGTCCGAGGGCATAATAGTGTACCTGCCTGCATTAAGATCGAACAGAGAAAGAGCAGGCGAAGTAATAGTCTCTCGAGTACCCTCACTAAATACCAGGTTATATATCATCCGTCTACTAGCATCTCTATCTATAAAATCATGGCGAACCATGCTGTCATAATCCAGATATTTCTCAGGAAGAAGCATCTCTTCTTCCTCGCGAAGTCTAATAGATATCTCAAAGTGTCTAGCAAGACGAGTAGCGTAGATACCTCCATATACGACACCTTTCGAACGGTTTGTGTTCAACCGTTGAGCTACTATAGCACCTAGGCTATAAGTCTTAGTGCTATAAAGGCCTCCGTGCAAAACCGCAAGGTCTGGAGAGCTAAGTGATCCAGCCTCCCCACGGACAATCAGACATTTTCCCACAAATAATGAGAAGTACCGAAGCACAGGAAAATGTATGCTAGCAATTCTAGCGCGAGACACTCCTCTCTTCTCTCCAACATCAATAGTACCTATGAAATCCTCCATGTCCCGTGGACGAGGATCATGAATATCCCCAACATAAGGTAATTTGCATGCATTGCAAAAATCCTGTAGTGTCATGCACTGGGGGATATCGTACAACATGAACTCAACCATGGGAGGATTCTTCCTCGGATAAAAGTTGAAGCTTTGAACAAAAATATTGGTGAGGAGGAGGTATTGTGAGCACTTATCTTCAACGAACGCGCTAAGACCTGTGTGCTCCACCAAGTAATAAAAGTCTTCATAAAGCCCGGCGGCGCGCAAAAATTCATCACTTGGCCACTCGCATGCTCGAACTTCTGTGACTCGAGGAACCACATACTTGGGGTGGTTCTTCTCATCTTCATTGGGGTTACGGATTGAAGAGCCTCTCAAGAACCACCTCATCTTTTTCCTTTTCTATCTCTGAAAAATTCTAAAATTTTTAGAGACTTCGAAAGAAAAGTGAATAGAGATTAACCCAACTCGTAGCAACTACTCCTACTAGCACCTAGAGACCGTATCACGCGCTAAAACTACTTGGGACCAGCTAAAGTCAACATTTGAAGCTCCAGAACAGGGTCACCAAGGTAGCAAGAATACGCGAAGGATAAAGCACTAGAGCAAAAACTAATTGGACCAATGGAGGAGTCACTTACCAAGGAGTAATTTCCCCAAAACGGTTCGGAGAATGGTGCTTTGAGCAAGGAGATCGAAAATCACAGCCAAATGAGCAAGAACACGGGTTTGAGCTGCGAAACGATTTTTTTTGAGGTAAAGGAAGAGGATGGGAGCTGGAATGAGTGGAGGGGGCCCATATGGGCCCCAAAGCTTGCTTGTCGCGGCCAGGGGGGTGGCCGTGGTGACAGGGCTTGTGGCCCACTATTGTGTCCCCCAGGCCAGCTCTCAGTCCCAGTAATTTTCAAATATTCCAGAAAAAATCATACTAGATTTTCAGGACCAACGGAGAACTTTTATTTTCGGGGTATTTTTCTCCGGGGCTTTAAAAGAGGAAACAGGAAAAACTAAACTAAACCTATCATTTTTCTTCTAAGCAAAAGAAAGTGAAAGCTTAAAACAGCGCTATGTGACTCTTTGATTCATCCATTTCATGGTCATCGAAAGAAATCCATCAATGGGGTTGATCAAATCCTCATGACAAAACTTTCTCGAATCCCATGAGAGAACGGAGAATTTTCGAATAGCCACGAAGTCACCTCAATGGGGATATGTATCTCCCCAACAAGAAAATCATACTTCATCTTGACACGAGGAATAGGGCATTCAAAGCTCCCAATAAGAATCGATGAAGTTTTTTCGATAGCATTGATGCAATGTACTTAATATCGTTTCTTTGGAAAGTGCACGGTATGCTCATTACCGTTGACATGGAAAGTGACATTACCTTTGTTGCAATCTATAATAGCCCGTGCAGTGTTTAAAAAGGGTCTTCCGAGGATGACAGCCATGGCATCGTCCTCGAGAATATCCAAGATAACAAAGTCTGTTAAGATAGTGGTGTTAGCAACCACAACAGGCACATCCTCGCAAATGCCGACAGGGAAAACAGTTGATTTGTCGGCCATTTGCAGAGAGATTTCAATGGGTGTCAACTTATCTAGTTCAAGTCTATGATAAAGAGAGAGAGGCATAACACTAACTCCGGCTCCAAAGTCACATAAGGCAGTTCTTACGTAGTTTCCTTTAATGGAGCAAGGTATAGTGGGCACTCCGGGATCACCAAGTTTCTTTGGAGTTCCACCCATGAATTTGTAATTTGCAAGCATGGTGGAGATCTCAAGATCTGGTATCTTTCGTTTATTGGTCACGATATCTTTCATGTACTTGGCATACGGAGACATTTTGAGCATATCAACTAACCGCATCTGCAGAAAGACGGGTCTTATTATTTCAATAAAGCACTCAAAATCCTCATCATCCTTTTTCTTGGACGGCTTAGGAGGAAAGGGCATAGGTCTCTGAACCCATGGCTCCCTTTCTTTGCCATGCTTCCTAGCAGTGAAGTCATTCTTATCGTATCTCTTAGGTTGTAGGTTATCAGGATTAACCGTAGGTTCAATCTCCACATCCTTATCATTGGTAGGTTGAGCATCATTATGAACATCGTTGTCCATATTGTCACCAGGTTCATGTTCATCACCAGATTGTGTTTCTGCATCAGACGCAGAAACATCATTTGGTTCTTCAGGTGTGACAGTATTGGGTGAACTGACATCCAGGTTTCTATCATCCTTCTTCTTCTCCTTAGGATGACTGGGTGCATCTGCATTAATTCCTTGAGAATCTTGATCAATTCTCTTAGGATGACCTTCAGGATACAAAGGTTCCTGAGTCATTTTGCCTCCTCTAGTAATGACTCTGACAGGGTTGTCATTTAATTCATTGAGCAAGTTATTCTGAGCTTTAAGTACTTGTTCCACCTGAGTAGTAATCATAGAGACATGTTTACTCAGAAGCTTCAGATCATTGACATTTCTGTCTACACAAGCACTTAAATGACTAAGCATACGAGTACTTTTTTCCAAATGTCTGCTAACATAATCGTTGAAACTCTGTTGTTTGGCAACAAAGTTGTCAAATTCATCAAAGCACAGGATAGCAGGTTTATCAAAAGGAATTTCACTCTCATCAAACATACGCAGAGAATTTACTTCCACTACCTGTATTGGGTTATCGAGACCATGTATCTCTTTGATTGGTGGTAGGTTTTTGACATCTTCAGATCTAATGCCTTTCTCTTGCATAGATTTCTTGGCTTCTTGCATATCTTCGGGACTAAGGAATATAATACCTCTTTTCTTCGGAGTTGGCTTAGTAGGTGGTTCGGGAATAGTCCAAGCATTATCATTGATCAAGATGTTATTCAGTAGAGTCTCAGCTTGTTCTACAGTATGTTCCCTAAAAACACAACTGACACAACTATCTAGGTGGTCTCTTGAGGCATCGGTAAGTCCGTTATAGAAGATATCAAGTATCTCATTCTTCTTAAGAGGGTGATCAGGCAAAGCATTATGTAGCTGGATGAGCCTCCCCAAGCTTGTGGGAGACTCTCTTCTTTGAGTTGAGCAAAGTTGTATATTTCCTGCAAGGCAGCTTGCTTCTTATGGGCAGGGAAATATTTCTCACAGAAGTAATAGACCATATCCTGGGGACTACTCACACATCCAGGAGCAAGAGAAGTGAACCAGGCTTTAGCGTCATCCTTTAGGGAGAAAGGAAATAGCTTAAGGATATAGTAGTGGCGGATCTTCTCCTCACTAGTGAAAAGGGTGGCTATATCGTGTAGTTTGGTAAGATGGGCTACGACCGTCTCAGACTCATAACCGTGAAAAGGATCAGATTCGACTAGAGAGATTATCTCAGGATCGATAGAGAAGTCATAATCCTTATCGGTGATAAAGATAGGTGAAGTGGCAAACTTCGTGTCGTATTTCATCCTAGCTTTAAGAGATTTTTTCCTTCCACTTGAGAAGTAATTTCTCAGCGTCATAGGCATCCTTACACGCAAGAATATCCTCAGCCATCTCTCCCTCCATAACGTAACCCTCAGGTATATCAGGCAATTCATATCTAGGAGAGCTAGATCTAGCAGGAGCAAAAGCAGGTTCTATCTCAATAGTATCGGCAGTTTTAGAAGTATCACGAGCATTGGCAGTAACTCTTGCAATATGAGCATAAAGGAATACCCCTAGTGGCACATCAGGCAAAGTAGTATCTCTAGCAGTATCAAGCATAGTATCATCAGGCAAAATAGGATCTCTAGCATCATCAGGCAAAGCAGTATCAGGCATAGCATCTCTAGCAGTATCAGGCATAGCATCTCTAGCAGTATCAAGCATAGCATCTCTAGCAGTATCAGGCATAGCATATCTAGCAGTATCAGGCATAGCATCTCTAGCAGTATCAGGCATAGAATCTCTAGCAATATCAGGCATGGCATCTCTAGCAGTATCAGGCATAGCATCTCTAGCAATATCAGGCATATCATCATCAAGCACACGCGACATATCGAGATTTCTAGCAGGAGGTGATGTCGCAAACTTACTCATAACTGAAGGTGAATCAAGTGCAGAGCTAGATGGCAGTTCCTTACCTCCCCTCGTAGTTGAGGGCAAGACTTTGGTTTTTGGATCTTTCAGATTCTTCATAGTGATCAGCAGACATAAATCCCAAGTGACTCAGAGAATATAGCAATCCTTCCCCGGCAACGGCGCCAGAAAAGAGATGCTTGCTAGCAGTCCACAGCAACGACACTAGAAGAATGTTGTTGACGTGTGCCTGACTTGATGCCTGCGCGGCAACAGAGCCAGAACTGCTCCCAGTTGCTCAACAATTAGTAATTGTCTTGCAATGGCCCACCAGCGTGTGGGTTCGCGGCAGTTTTAGAGGGTAGAGTATTCGACCCAAATTTGTTGGTTCGCCAGACGGGAAGTGAAAGGATACTCTCAAGTATTAGCAGCTGAATATGTCAGATTCAACCGCACCTGAAAGATTAGTATCCGTAAGCAAAGTATCAGTAGCAAAGTAGTATGATAGCAACGGTGCTAGGAACGATCTGTTGACACGGCAGACTATTTCTAACGGTAGTATCAATGGCGCGTGAAAAGTATTGTAGCAGGTAGCAGCACTGTAACGAGTAACAACAGTGGCAAGGAACATCAGTAGTGACAGCAGTAGCAAGTAGCAACAGTAGTAACAGCAACAGCAAGTAGCAATAGTAGTAACAGCAGCAGCAAGTAGCAACAGTAGTAACAACAGTAGCAAGGCAAAACAAGTAACAGCAGTAGTGGGACAAACTCGTACGCAATGGTTCGGTGATTCGTTTGGATGACATTCATCATGCAACAGTTATAACACGGAGAGATATGTGGCTACCTCCCGTTCGTCAATGTGAAGTAGGCATGCATTCCGTGTGTAGTCAAACGTGCTTAGGGAAAAGAACTTGCATGACATCTATTGTCCATCCCTCCCGTGGCAACGGGGTCCAAAAGGATACTACAGGATATTAAGGTTCTCCTTTTAATAAAGAACCGGAACAACGCATTAGCACTTCGTGAACACATGAACTCCTCAAACTACGGTCATCACCGGGAGTGGTTCCGGTTATTGTCACTCCGGGGTTGCCGGGTCATAACACATAGTAGGTAACTACAACTTGCAAGATCGGATCTAAAACACACATATATTGGTGACAACATAATAATTTCAGATCTGAAATCATGAAACTCGGGCCCTAGTGACAAGCATTAAGCATGGCAAAGTAGTAGCAACATCAATCTCAGAACATAATGGATACTAGGGACCAATCCCCGTCAAAACTAACTCGATTACATGATAGATTTCATCCTACTCATCACCGCCTAGCGAGCCTACGAATAGATTACTCACGAACGATGAAGAGCTTCATGGAATTGGAGAGGGAATAAGGTTGATGATGACGATGGCGACGATTTCCCCTCTCCGGAGCCCAAAACGGACTCCAGATCTGCCTTCCAGATGAAGAACGGGATGTGGCGGCGCCTCGGTATCGCAAACGCGACGAAATCTTCTCTTCTGATTTTTTTTCTGGGCGAAAGTGAATTTATAGAGCTGAGTTTGGGGGCGGCAGAGCCACGTGGGCCCCACAAGCTTGGTTGCCGCGGCCAGGGGGAGGCCGCGGCAACAGGGCTTGTGGCCCACTGGCCCATCCCCTCCGGTGGATCTTTGCGCAGGTATTTTTCATATTTTCCAGAAATATTCTCCGTAAATTTTCAGGATGTTCCGAGAACTTTCATTTCTGCACAGAAACAACACCATGGCAATTCTGCTAAAAACAGCGTCAGTCTGGGTTAGTTCCATTCAAATCATGCAAATTAGAGTCCAAAACAAGGGCAAAAGAGTTTGGAAAACTAGATACGATGGATATGTATCAAACACTTCACCATTATTTGGGCCTAGAGGAAGGCATTGGAAAGTAGTAAGTAGATGATGGGTTGCTAGAGTGACACAAGCTTAAACCTAGTTTATGTATTGCTTCGTAAGGGGCTGATTTGGATCCACTAGTTTAATGGTATGGTTAGACTTTGTCTTAATTCTTCTTTCGTAGTTGCGGATGCTTGCGAGACGGGTTAATCATAAGTGGGAGGTTTGTCCAAGTAAGGGCAGAACCCAAGCACCGGTCCACCCACATATCAAACTATGAAAGTAGCAAACGTGAATCATATGAAAATGATGAAAACTAGCTTGACATAAATTCCCATGTGTCCTCGGGAGTGCTTTACATCCTATAATAGTTTGTCCAGGCATGTCCCTTGCTACAAAAGGGATTGGGACACTTTGCTGCACCTTTGTTACTATTGTTACTTGCTACTTGCTACGAATCATCTTATCACACAACTATCGGTTACCGACAATTTCAGTGCTTACAGAGATTACCTTGCGGAAAACCACTTGTCAGATCCTTCTGCTCCTCGTTGGGTCCGACACTCTTACTTATCGAAAGGGATACGATAGACCCCCTACACTTGTGGGTCATCAGTGGACGTCGTTGCTCGCTGGTCACCGCGGGCTGATCCTCATGGCGACTCCTCGTGTGACTCGCGTCTGGTGTAGAGTGTAGCCGGTCACGGCTATGCGAATATTGTGCATGTTGGACCACCGCCGTTTTCAGCATCTCGATGGCGTTTCTCGCTTCCACTTCGGCCGGGGAGTTTCCATAAATTGAAAGGGACTCCCGATGGTGGGTTCCCGCCAGCACGCTATCCACTGATTCGAGAAGTGGCCCTGTGGTGTCTGGAAGCGAGGTGCATAGGTCTCTGTTGGCTGAGGTGGTGGCGGGTTAGGTGGTGGTCGAACCGGACCCTCCCCTGGAGCTGCCTGCCAAGGCCGATCAGGTCCCATCCCGGGAGTGTGTGGGGTGTCGAAGAGGCGATTCGGATGTAGATAGGCCGGGAGGCGACCATGATGTCTCCTCTGGTGAATAGCATCAGACGCGCGTTGTTGTCGCTCGAGCCGCCAGCCTTCGGTGTTCATTGTTCTGTCTCCGCGGTGATTCGGGCCTGCTGTGCCGCCATCCTGGCGGCTTCCGCTTCCATGTGTTGCTGAGTCTTGGCCATCTCCCCCCGTAGCTTCGCCAGTTCAGCATTGATCGTTTCCTTGCCATGAGTTTGGTGATTTCCGCTGCCAAGTCCACCATGACCTAAGCCGGAGCTTTTGACGACCCGCCAGTCTCATTGCCGGTCGGGTTTGGCTGAGGTGGTACCGCCCCCGCCATGTAGATGGTGACTTGTCGACGGGGTCTTGCAAAGTCCTCGGAGTTTGCCGCCCGTGGCAACCCTCCGAGTTGTCCCTCATAGAGAGGGTGGATTGAATTTGTGTCGCCCATGGATGACTCGTCGTCAGAGTTGACGGGGGTGATCTCCTGGATCGCCGGTTCGTCCTGTACGCTGGCTCCCTGCGTAAAGCCGACGAAAACATGGCGTCTCCTGTCCTGACGTGTTATGGGGTGGGCGGTACCAGGCCGGCTCGACGATGTCGGTGGAGGTGTTTGGCTCAGGTATGGGCGCCCCAAACATGCCGATGAAGACGTTGATCTTGCCGAAGGGGACATTGTAACCGGATTCGATTGAATCGGCTTCAGGCCCCCATTGCGAGTTGTCGATGTAGTATTTTCCACGGCGGCTTTTCGTCATGATGCCGACCGCACAGCTTCCTGACCCTGGAAGGGCTCCCTTTGAGAACTCAACTCCACCGTGCGCTAGCCCCACGGTGGGCACCAACTGTCGTGGTTTGGTCATGGCAGATGTCTTCGTGAAAGGACTTAGTGAAGGAGCCATCGCACCTTGGTGGCGACTCAAAGGGGGTGAGCGGAAGCGAGACTCAGATTTACCCAGGTTCGGCCCCTCGTGTAGAGGTAAAAGCCTACGTCCTGCTTTGTGTATATTGTTGGTGGATTCGATTACAAGGAGGGCGTAACTCGCCCGACCTAGCTCTCGATGATTTCTAACTTGCCATATCTTCCCCAGAGACTCGCCTTTATATACAGGTCGAGGCCCTAGGGTTTACAAAAGTCCTAGCCATGCTACAGATCGTTGCCTTCCATATCTCTAAGTCGCCGTGCTTTCCATGTCTGGAAACCTCCTTGGCGGCTTATCTTCTGCATCAATCCTGAACCGCCATCCGGTTCTTGGGCCCCTGGGCTAAGGCTTGTATTAACAAAGTATGAGTCGCCCCATTTGTGACCCGTCCTAGTTAGGGCGGGTTACACCGCAGGTAATATCCCCAACAGTTAGCGAGGTCCTCGCACCCGGTGTCGTTGTTCTTTGTGCTCCTCTTGGCACTCGTCTTGCTCTTGATGTTCACACAGGAGTGCTTCTTTCTCTTTGCATGCTTGGCGGTTGCATTCTTGCAAAGCATGTGTTTCTTCAAGCAGAGCACGTTGTGCTTCTGTTGCTTGTTCTTAACAGCAATGATCATCGTTGCAGCATTATTGTAGGCGTTCTTGTTACAAAGTGTCTTTTTATTGTTGGTGACGTCAGTCACGCTCGCGAAGTCGATCTTGCAATCCACTGTCAGGGAAAGGATTGTCCGAATCTTGGTGATGGAGATCGTTGTCACATTGGTGATGTCACGCTCGAGGTAGACTTGCATCGGTAGAGTACTCGGAGGATTAGTGACTTGAGTGGCGCCATCTTGAAGAAGTAGAGGTTGAGGATGTGTGATTCACCATTAGGGCGCAACTCGCGTAAATTTGGCTTGATAGCTTGTCGTTGAGGTAGCCCCTCGTGCGCACCTCGGATTCACACAAGTCGGTGGCGAGTTGCTCAATGCGGTCATTCAAGACATCTTGTTCTTCGCGCATTCCTTTTTGGGTGCCAAAGAATTGTCGTTTGGTCACATAGTTGTTCTCATCGTCGTCTTGCCCCTCAAAAGCCGGGTTTGAGATGGCTGCCCTACCCATATCACTCAAGTAGATATAAGTGAAAGAATGAGAAGACAATATTAATTACCGTTCCAAAAGTTGAAAATGGATCAAAGATCACTCAATGTGCAAATATGGGAATAGTAGAATTACTATCGGAGATCGTCTTTCTCACACCTACACAAATAAGGCTTATGGAGTAGCTTGGTTAGGATGGTGGCATAAAATTCAAATAATTCAAAGATAAGATTTAAAAATGTTGAAAGTGATTCGAAAATTTGCAAGTAAGATAAGCTAGATCAATATCAATGAGTAAACACAGAAACACACACAGATAGAAAATGGGGTTGTGTAACCAACGAATGAGCACAAAATGTGGAATCCATGGAAAACACTTGTGTTGCATAATACTAGAGAGAAGCTAGCACGATTGTTCAAATGGGCATGATACGGACTTATGCACAACCTATAAGAAACAAAACGTGTCATCTTTCTATTCCCAACTTTTGCTATGTATGTATGAGGCACGATGTCACTCTCGTAAGTGATCCAAGATGATCAAGTATGATATGCAATTTGGCGATGCTATTGCTCTTGTTCTTTTGCTTAAAAGCTTTGCTTCTCTTTCTTTTGGTGATGATATTTAGTATGGTCACGATGATGGATGTGCACACCAATATAGAAATTATGCATGCCGGTACTATTTGTAACACAAGAGATGATATTATGATATGTGCACGCAATTGAAGCTATGATGAGTATGTATCACTAAAGTGCACAAGTAGCATAACCCAACAATACTCAATGGCTAGTCTCGAAAGTCAAGTAACACAAATAGGCTTGGGGGTAACAATGCAATAGCAAGGGTATAATCAAGAGTGTCATCGTGGTTACCGTCCTTGCTTACGGCTTTGTGTCAACGAAGAGTTGGTCAGAGTCACTTCGGGGCGATGATAAGCAATGATGTCGGTGTAGAACCACTCCTAATTACCCGAAACACCATAGGAAGTGGCAAGCTTGCGACTCAAAATCTCAAGTGCAAGAGGTTGTGGAAGAATTGGCGGTGTTTGCGGAAGAAACATGGTGGAATATCGATGAAAAATGCAAAACAAGGCAAAAGCCCCGCTGCCCTATATGGGCCGGATGTCAGAGCCAAAGGGCCGGATGTTCGGTAGGCCGGATGTCCGAGGGTTGGGCCGGCTCTCCGGGCCTCCCGATCCAGATCTGATCTGGAGATCCCATGATGGCTGAACTTGATTTTTTTCGGGAAAATAGTGGAGATTTTGCGAAGGAAAATGATGGGGATGATGGGGGAAAAGCAAGATCCACTTGTCCTCAATGAAATCCACGGATCCAAATTAAGAAAATCTCCTGGATCCAACAAATCCAATAAATTTTGGTATGGCTATTTTTGCTGGAATTTTCGAAATTCGGTCAAGTCAAAACAAAATTTGGCTAGAAAGTGGAGGATGAGACTCCAAGATGTGAATCAACATGGCTCATGATACCAATATGATATGGGGAAAACCCGAGGGTGTCGATCTTTTCACACTTGGAGGGGGAAAGGGAGAAACCAAAGAGATACACAAACTCTCAAGAACGGTTCGAGATCACACATCCACTAGATCCACATAAACACATGAGATACATAGATCCAAATTAAACAAAATGACACAAGTAACAGATAATCTTCCACTCTGGATGGAGGGGCCTTGATATCCCGTGGAATCTTCCCTAAAGAGGGGCCTTGACATCCATATGATCTTCTCATGTGGAGTTGTTCAACTCCAAGGGACAAGTATATGGAAGGAGCAATTCTAAAATAGTCTATGAGCCAACATATTGCTAACCCTAGAAAGAGGAGGAGGAGGTCCATATATAGTACTAGACGTAACAGGGGACAAAGAAGAGGCTTACATGGCCCGTGGCCCGCGTCTGCCAGTAGAGGGGCTGGATGTCCAGAACGTTTGGATGGATGTCCGAGCTAGGCCAAGTAAGAGAGCCTCATTTCTTCCATTTCTGGGACGGATGTGTGGGCGATGGATGGATGTTCGGCCTGGTGCCGGATGGCTGACGCGTGTAGCTGCTCTGGGTCTACCTTGGCGCGTGATACATCTCCAACATATCTATAATATTTATTGTTCCATGGAGATATATTATCATTCTAGGATACTTTTTGGGTATTTATTTATGAATTTATATTATTTTTGAGCACTAACCTATTGACTGAGTGTCGAGCGCCAATTGTTGTTTTTGCATGTTTTTCACTTTTCATGTTTGCAAACCAAATGAACTCCAATTGACGTGAAACTTTTTGGAGATTTTTTTGGACCAAAAGAAGACAAATGAGTAGTGGAAGAAGGCTCGGAGCCAGCCGAGGGCCCCACAAGCAAACACGACGCGGCCTGGGGGCACCCTGATGGCTTGTGGGCCCCTCGAGGCTCTCCGACTCTGTTCTCTCGTTTATAAATTCTCATATATCACAGAAGCAGTCCGGAAACACTTTTTACGCCGTCGCAAGTCTCAGTTCCAACGGGAGGCCATCTGGAGCTTCGTTCTGGCACCCTCTCGGAGAAGGGATCGATCAGGGAAGGCCTCTTCACCAACCTTGTTGTCCCCATGATGATGTGTGAATAGTTCACCATAGACCTACGGGTCCATGGCTAGTACCTAGATGTCAATCTCTCTCTCTCTCTTGATCTTCAATACAATGGTCATCGCATATTTGCTTTGATCCATATGATGTAATCCTTTTGTGCAGTGCGTTTGGTTGGATCCGATGACTTGTGGGTTTATGTTCATATTATTCATGATAAATATTTGAATATTCTCTGAATTCTAAAATGATACTTATGTGCATCATTATGATAGCTTCATAATTCTCTCTGATCTATTGAATAGTTTGGCCAACTAGAATTATATTTCTTTGGTGAGAGAGGTGCGTTGTAGTAGGCTCAACCTGGCGAGTTTCTATATACGAGTGACGGAAGGAGACAATATGCATCTTTGTGTTGCTGCTACTAAGGATAACACGATGGGGTTTATTCATATTGCTTGAGTTTACTTTGTCTAGATCATGTCATCGTTCTCCATGCATTACTCTGTTTTACTTTATACTCTAGATGCATGCTGGATAGCGGTTCATGAGTGGAGTAATAGTAATAGGTCCACGTAGGAGTCAGTCCTATTTGTTTATGGACGTTATGCCTATATACACATGATCAATGCCGTGAATATCACATAACTATCCGCTTTTCTATCAATTGTCCAACAGTAATTTGTTTACCCACCGTGTGTTGTTTTCATGAGAGATGCCACTAGGAAAAACTATGGCTCCCGGGTCTATTCACCATATATTTACAAAACCTTCAATACTTTGCTGCCATTTACTTGTTTCATTTTATTTTGCAATTTATTATTATCTACATCTAGTCATGAACGCGTGCACTTGCACGGACTAGCATTTTTAACATTAGATACAACAAAGTTGTTATGAATTAGAAAATGTCAAACAATAATATGAATATGTTGATACGGGTTATTGTTGTTACACATGCAGGCTTATCTTTGTTGGACATAGGGTTCAGAGATATTACATTGCTTCAGACTACGTTGTGATTTGATTATTTGTATCCAATTGTGTGATTACCTTATTAATATTGTCACTCTATAATGGAGAGTGATATTTTGTTTTATATTCTCGTTACTATAAGCACCATTGGTTATTCAAATTTTAATTTATTGTATCAACCAGTAATTTTTTAAATAATTTGTATTATGTTTAATTCGCATGTTAGTTTTTTAATATTTTATATCCGTATTGTATACATATCTATATCATATAGATAAGCATGTGTTAATATGAGATCTTCGTGGCGCATGATACATCCAGATTTTCTTGTTACTTTAGTAATTTATATAGATTTAAATATGCATTAATATCTATTTTTCTGTTTGTTCTTAGGAAAAATAAAGACATGCATATGTACTATATATGCAGATATGTAATCAACAATCTACACCTAAAATGAATTATGTGAATCGGTGTAATTCACCAATTGAATGCAAGGTAGGCTATGTACATATATTTAAAAAAATCATATTATGCACATACAGAATATTAATTGGCACTCCATATGATTCAACAGTTATAAGTCATGACACCACTACCTTCCATATTTGATGCAGCTAAATCTGGTTCGCTCCTCTAGAACACAATCGGGTGAAGTGTGTTCATGGATAGTCATGATTTCCAAGGACCAAAAATCCAGTAGCAAATTAAAAAACTTCAGGATAGGTTTTACTTGCATGTGGAGTTGGAGAACCAACGATGAACTGGAGGAGATTGCAAAGATAAATAGTTATGCTTCCTATTCACTATAGGCTCTTCGATGGCTAGTCTACCAATTACCACAGAAACACGATCTACTTGAGACCACCATCTATACACCTCATCTTACGTTGCATCGACAATTAAACCATTATTATCATGGCTAGATTGTAGTCTTCACGGAACATGAAGTCAAGAGAAACTAAATAGAGGTTGTACTTGATAGTTGGCCTTTTTTATATCATAAAAGTGGGTGTAATTTGATGCCTGGGGTGGATGGAGGGAGACGCCACGACACGAACCATGAGGAAGATTGATGGGCTTTTCGTGTTGCAGTCGATCTCGTATCATACCTCGCAACACTTGGCTTCAGGTTCCTTTGCGGGTAGGAAATCACCCATGACGGTGATGGGGAGTTGGGGACATGCATCCTTCGGTGAGGGAAACCGCCACCACCGGTCATATGTAGGGGAGCAGGATGGAAGGGGAGGTGGAGTCATCGTCCAACGTACAGGAGCCGAGAAAAATGGTTTTTTTTTCATTTTTAACCGATCGACTAAAAATCATATTCATGGAGCTTCATGGGTCATTAACCGGATTTTGTGTTTTTTCCTTTTTATCGATAGAGTTTTTTTGCAACGTCGGAGGTGTCACATGCCATTTTTTGGATGGGACTATCTATGTTTGGAAAGTTTTATTTTTTTGGTCATTAATTTACATCAGTGATATAGTTAGTTTTGATGACGTGGATATTTTTGCATGAGTGGTCATAGATTAGTGAGAACTGTTGAAAGGTCCGGCAAGAAGCAAATGGAGATGTTCTTCTCTCTTTGTTTTAAGGCGAGATGCTTTTCGTTTTTTTAATTGTCAAGAAGAGTTTCACGGATTAGTTGGAAAAATGCCTTTTTTGTTTGGGACGTAGGTTGCCTCTTAGAAGGAATGAATTGTATACCGTTCATTTATTTTATTTCATAAACTGGGCGTGTCAGATTTTTTTCATTGGACCATAAAAGTCGTGCTTGCATACAAAATGTACAGGGGTGAGGGAGTTGTTTTCTCTTTTTGTCAAGGATCAATGTATTTCCTTTTTTAAATGGCACAACACTTTTACGGATCCTGCATGTGAAAAAAGAAGAGTTTCACGGGTCCAATAGAGTAGTTTAGGACACAGCCTATCTATATTATAAACGAATAGATGGGTGTTTTATTCCAGAACATTAGCCGTGTCATATGCCCTATTTTGGGTGGCTAGAACCATCTGCGTTATAGAAGTTTTTTACTTTTCTTGTATACCTTTTTTTATTTTATTTCCAAAATTGGACGTGTCAAATTTTTTCATTGGACCATAAAAGTCGTGCTTGCATACAAAATGTAGAGGGGTGAGGGAGTTGTTTTCTCTTTTTATCAAGGATCGATGTATTTCCTTTTTTAAATGGCACAACCGTTTCACGGATCCTGCATGTGAAAAAAGAAGAGTTTCACGGGTCCAATAGAGTTGTTATGGAAACAACCTATCTATATTTTAAATGAATAGATTGGTGTTTTTTTTCAAAACATTGGTCGTGTCATATGCCCTATTTTGGACGGCTAGAACCATCTGCGTTACACAAGCTTTTTTCTTATCTTGGACGTTAATTTTACAATCCAACGGTGTACATAATTTTAATGATGTGGATTAATTAGAAGGCGTGAAAGGTGCCTCCAATTAGTAAATAAGAGATTATCTAGACATCACATTTGCTTACAAATAACGATACTAAGGGGATTGACAACCCTCTTCCCTCGTTGGGTGCAAGTTGTTTGTTCTTTTGTGTGCAGCCGCTGAAGACGGTTGTTGTTGATATTCCTATTGATTTTTAAACCTTGGTTTCATAACTGAGGGAAATACTTACCCACAATGTGCTGCGAGAACCCGTTCCTCTTCACGAAAAACCCAATGCAGATCACAAGTATCATCGCCGATGATATTCCGAGGGGCGGATGTCCAGGGTGTGGGCTGGATGTGTGTAACACCTTGTGTTTGGCTTTCCTGACTAATTAAATTATTTCAAAAATTAGGACCAATTAATTTTTTTGTGAATGCTTGTGATGCTTGAATTGACTATTGGTTGCCTGCTTGCTAGTATGCTTGTGTTGATCCCTAATGATTCTTGCTATTCTCCAACTCACCTCCTCATCCCATGATCTCGTGCCTAATGATCATGCCATGTGTTTAGGACTAATATCTATTTTTACCAAATATTATTTTTCACCAAAAGCACTTCTTTGAATTAAAACTTCCAAACCCCTCAGATGATATTTGTACTACAAGTCCTCAATTGGCGAACTTATTTTTGCACCAACTATTTTATTTAAAACCTATTATCAAAATGTCTTCCAAAAACCACAATATTGTTATTTTCAAAGTTATTTTATTATTTTATTTAAATGCCAGAAATAGTCTCTTATGAAGGGAAATTATTTTTATTGATTTCAAAATATTGATGAAAATTTAGGGAAACTGAGTGGCTATATGTATTCCATATATATGAGTTTCAACACATGGTCATGTTCAAAATATTGGGCAAACCCCTCCAAAACCATTCCTGCCTATTTCAAGCTTTTGAAATATTTCTATAAGAAATATTGTCAATAAATTCCAGTAAAATCCTAGCATGTCATCTATGATATTATTGATGATCTTGACAAGTTTCAACTCAATCCAAGTTGATTTGACTCCCCTAATTATTCGAAAACCCTATATGTCCAGATTCAAATTTGAGCAACTCTACATTGTGAAGTGTCTCCAATTGTGCTAAAATTTGGTGGACATGTTCTAATATTCCAATAATGCATCCACACCAAGTGGTGCATCAAGGAGAATAGAAGAACTTGTCCTTAGACCCTCAAAACCCTCTCTGTTGATTTCTGACTTTGGGAAACTTTACATTACAAAGTTTCTCCAATTAACCCCAAACTTTTTGTGCATGCCTTAATGCTCAAATAGTGCCCCTACACCAAATATTGGATTTGTGGGAATTGATTTGAATAGGGTTGTAATCAGAAAGCCATTTCTGCCCATTTCAGGGGTTTTCCAAGTCTACATTGGAAAACTTCTCCAGCAAATCCCAAATTTGGTGTGCAAGCTTACTTTCATATATTATTTGACCCTGTTAAGTTTCATAGCCATTGAAATTCATCGGATGGCCTAACCACAGATCAAACACCTTGTGTGCACTCACTAAATTGGCTTCTTTGACCCCTTCCACCTTTATCCTTGAGCTCAACTTTCTACCACAGCTATTTCTAGTTACATCTTACCTCCAGTAACATCCCCATGGCCATTGGTCAATTATTGGAGAAGGACCCTATGTAACTACCTCTCATTTTCACCCTTGGCAGCACTCTTTTACCTCTCTTCCCATACTTCTGCTTAAGCTAATACCCCCAATTCTTTCCAGAGCCTCTCTAGTGTGTCAATGCTGCATTTCAAGCCAAGAGATGGCATGCTCATGTGGAGAAAATGAGCAGCACATCTACAACTCCATTTCCGGCTAAAATGTAGGATTGTACTACAAGTGCTAGCTAGGCTCATTCCTCTCAACTGAAAATTGGCAGACTAGTAGTCCTTCTATGAACAAGAATGCTGGACATGGTTTTCCCTCAATCCATTCTTAGTGCAAACCACTTTTGTTGGCCTTAAGTTTGCTGCTGCAAACTTAATCATAGTCAAAACCTATTCAAACCTGATCCACTCGAAGCCAAACTCCTCACTTACCTTCCAGATAACATGCCCCACCTCCCAGACATGTTTGACTGGTCATTCGGACCCTATAGGCACAGGTGGCCGTAGTGACCACCACTCTGGCCTGAAGTATGGGTGCTCTGCGCCTTGTCTCCTTCTTCCAGACCTCATTTGACCATTGCAGCAGGTCTCAGAGCACCGGGGTATCCCATTTGACCGGTCCAAGCCCTCCCGGACACAAGCTCGCCGCCAAGGTGCCCCAGGGACGCATGTATGCCCGTGCCCTGAGAGCACCGAGAGCTCCTGAGCTCTTCTTCTCTTCTCCCTCTCTTATCTCCTCTCCCCTGAGCCCTCACTATCTCTCTCTCATTTTCCCTCTCTCCCTTGGACCTCGAGGCACCCCATTTCTCCTCCCGTGATCTGTCTCCCTTCCCATGGCCGAATCTCACCGGCGGCATCCGTTCCAATTTGGACAGGACCGAGGCTCCCCTCGCCCCTAACCTCCCCTACGAGCGCTCTTGTCTGGGGCGGGCCCATTCCCCTTCCTCTGGGCCTTCTCCTGGCGCCAAGGACCCGGGACTAGAGGATGTTGCGGCCACCTCCACTGCCCTAGGAACTGGCGATGCTCTGGCCTTCTCCGGCCGGTAGGAGCCACCCAGTTGGGTGCGGCTCGTGCCCCGGTGCCCTCCGGCGGCTGGACCGTGGAAAACGGTGGCCGGTAGCATGGGCCACCGGTGGCGAGGGCTCCTCCTCTGTTGCCTGTTTCGATGGGAGGTTGAAGAAGGCTGCGGGCCTGCTCGTCAGCTGGTTGGCAAGGCAGCCAAGTGGGCTGCACCACTTAGGTGGCCGCGCCTCGGTGGGAGGCCGTCTCCCCGCGCGAGAAGCGCATTTCGCGCAAGGCGTCTTCTGCGTGGCCACGGCTGGCCAAGCCGAGCTAGTGCGCCGGACCGAGGCCTACCCAACGCCCTGAGCGTTAGATAACCGAGGCTAAGCCTTTTCTCTTTTCCTATTTGGTTAAACTTCAAAAATATATCATAAATTAATTTTAGCTCCGATTCTAATGATTCAAATTTCTGCAGGTTTCTAAATTCAAGCTCTATCCACATGTGTGCCTTGCATATTTTTCCAAGAAGATTTCTGTAGTGTTATTACTCAAAATCCAAATCTGGATATAAGTATCCCTCCTTTCAAAATTTCCTAGCAGATTCAAATCAACTCCAAATGGAGTGATTCCAAATTCGAGAGCCTTCTAAAATCATTCCCTATTTTTAGAACCTTGGTCAACATTTTTGTGTGACTTACTCCTGTTTCTAGAAATAAATAGCTTCCTGTTGCTATTTATTCCATGTTAGAAAATTCCTAGTATATTCATTCCAACTCCAAATCCAGTGACACAACTTCCTAAATACTTCTAAAATCATGCTCTCTTTATTTAGTGCCTCCACTCATTTTTAAGAGAACGATTTCTGTAGGATTCTTCAACAATCACCTATTCGTCCTTTCCTCCATTCAAACACCCCTAATGATCGAAAGCCCCTTGGCAAATATTCAGGTATTTTTCTTATGATTAGAGAGGTCCAAGAAAAATATAACTTCTATTTTTGTGGCTCTTTTATTTCTGCTTGATGTGTGGCTTACCGTGGTTGTTTTCGACGATAGTTGACGGGTAGACGGAGTATTCGGAGTTGGAGCACAAGACCTCGAAGACCGCGAGGGCTTACGTGAGCAAGGCAAGCAGCCCTTTGACCATGACTGAGCATAGGTTACTTTGCATGTTAAAGTAGCAAGTATTCCCGTTGCATATGATCATAAGTGTCGGTAATCATTTGATATGATTTTACCGAAGGCTCCCCCGGAGCACATGCATTGAGCCTGACTCTACCCCTTGAGGGTCATGCTAATACCATGTTGACAAGTAAAGGTAGAAGTAGTATTATCATGATCATGTTGTTGACATAAAGCAAGAGTTTATGAAAACCCCACCGGGTGCCACTAATGCCCGAGGGTGATGATGAGTTAGCTGGTCACTTTCGGTGAAGTGATGCACCCAGTATTTGTGTGAGTATGGTTTCAGAAACAGGATTAGATTTATGATGTGACGACCGTCCCAACCTTACCAGTACGACCACGTTACCCCTCGTGGGATGGGGCTATGTTAATTACTCTGGTCGGTGCTAGCAAAGAGCCACATTACTAGTGGCGGGAGTGATGTGTGGCCACTCTCGTGATGGGGTTGTGCCAGGTAGGACGACTATGCCATTTTTATGAGTTCTAGTCACACCGTTGGTCCCCGCATGGTTGGTACTGTACAGAGTTGGTGCTCGTAAGACGTACAACATGTGGGTTGGGTACCAATCGAGTGGACCTCTTTGTCTAGTATCGTCAGGGGAAAGGCATTGATCGGGTACTTACCTCGGGTATGTGATATACCGCGAGTCGCGGATGACACGGAAGTTTCCTAGATCTCGTGGGTCCAGCGTACTACCTCTACAGAGTGTAAACTATTCGAATAGCCGTGTCCACGGTCAAGGACAGTTGGGTAATCCTGCTTAAACTACGTCCGGTCATTTCCGCATAAACCAAGTGTGTGTGAGTGTGTGTGGTGTTGAAAAAGGTGTTGTTGTGACAGTAATGATATGACCAAGCTCGGTGACTTGGCATATAGGGTGAACCTGGAAGGTTCAGCCCTCGACAGATATATTGATATCTGTAACCTGTTCTTCAAAAGTAATTCTTTAACTTGATGTATATTCATGATCATTCCACAAAGATGAGTTACACCAATGATGCATGATATTGTTATCCTCACTTTCGTTGTTCATATCATGGGCTGTTTGCGAGTACATTCAAAGTACTCATTGGCTTGCCACTGGTTATTTCATTGACCAGGTGTGAAAGAACAAGATATGGTGGAGAGTAACTTGGTGACGTTCTTGCAAGCTAGGACGCTTCCCAGTGAGAATGCTTGTAGGTTAAGGCTGATGGCATGGGTTCACACTTTCAACCAATAGTTCCGCTATTGGTCCAGTTTGGAGTGTTGGCCTTTAAGGCCTATTTATGTAAGACTCGACCGAGGTGGTCATTTACTGTACCAAACGGTATGTATGGATGTAAGACTCTTTTATTCGGTATCTGTGTTCGGTGAGCATTGATCTCTGGGATCACTGAGCACGGCGATCTCGACTCGTAAGTCGGGGTCCCCACAATGTCCGGGGCCTGGTGGGTCTTCAAACCTTCCCTTGCTATCCTTCTTCATCCGTCCTTCCGCTCGTGTTCATGGTGGTTTCGCCTTCACTCCTAGAACCTTCAAGGTCGTTCTCATGGTATCTAGGCATGCATAGGATCTCCCCTTGAGGTAGCATCCAAGTTCCAAGAGTACCAAAGGAATAGTATCTAAGTAGAGATGTCACCTCGGTTTCAATGAAACATGCACATGCTCTTGTCATAGGACCAATTGGACCTTGAGGTGTTGATGGTGGATCCATGGGATGACCATTGGATTCTCCGCATCAATGCGGTTTACAGTTAAGGATTGGTTCAAATAGCTAATTACTTACCGATTTGTGTGGTTTTCTATAATTCCCTCTTAATGGAGGAGGCATCTCGACATGCAATAGAGTAACAAACACAACAACCACCCCCTACATCCATCAGCATATCAGAAAGAGGCTTTGCTCATGTAGCTAATTCTCCACATCCCACCTGTAATGATATGTGATACATCGAAACTTACACACACGGTACACATACTTAGCAGTTGGACCTACCATCTTGTATAGGAAAACCACGGGTCCACAACCAGGCCCCTGGTTGTATCAACCACAACTCTTTCTAGGGAACATAGTACTTGTAAACATTCTATATCCTAGTAATTAAACATGTGGGTAATATGCTTCTACATAGGCATTCTTCACTGCAACAACTTACAATTTTATGTTATTTTGTGAAACATTGATCTTACTACAACACGCAACATTTTCTATGCAAGTCCATTAGATTTAGAGGATTTAGGTCTAACATGGAAACAATTGAAACAAATAGGTGTTCCTAAAACATGAAAACGTCATGTGAGGAAGACACCCATGCAACATGACGGCTATGACATTACATACTCTCCCTAAGTCTTCATCACCATCACAACTACACACTAATCACATACCACACTAATGATAGTTGAAATGCCAATATAACTCCAGAAAACGTACATCTACCATAGATGCTACCCACAAGACATGCACACTCGCATTAGAAGACATGCTGACTTCAACTGCTACCAATACTACAGTTGTTTTGGTAGACCAAAAGCAGACATCCGAAACATTTCGTGTCATTACATCGAATCATGTGGAAGTGAAGTGGTAGAGCTTAAAAGGATTTAGCAATGTCAAAAGACCTAAAGTGCTTTTATAAAATATTCATAGCTACCACAAGTTTTCTGACACAATGTAAAAAAGTGCTGAAAAAGTTACTTACTAACACATCTGAAAGTTGACACTTTTTCTCTTTTGAGCCATCGGGAAAAATCAATCGAATCCTCCAAGATGTTCAAAGATGTGTGTAATGTTAGATTTCTTCTCTAGCCTATATTTTCCCACACCTATCCCACCAATATAACTCAAAGTAACCTCCACTCCCAGCAATTCTGATGAGAAAGAACTCCACTTTATTTTCCTGCTTTGAAATTTTCCAATCTAACCATCCAATCAAACACTTTGAGATCTAATCTATTTTTATTTCCACTCTCACCTCTTTAAATCCATAGAAAAATCTTGAGGGAGTTTTAATGTTGAGGATATTATCTTTTGAAGCACAAGAGCATTATCAAGCAATATATATCTTGTTACTTTTGGAGCGTGTGCGCCTCCTAGATTGGGTAGGTGTACTTGGAAGTCTCCAAGTTTGTGAAAGTGCAACTAATTCCAGGGTGCTTTGGTAATTAAAAACAACATATGCATAAGTGAACTAATTCCTATTCAAAGATCATTTCAAGAAAGTTTAATGTAGGTGTGGCAAGGACATTTGTATGTGGACCCTTCAAAATGGAAATGACAAGGGTTGGCTAAATGTCTTCGAGACTCTATTTTTTGTTAAGTGATCCAAGATCATATCGAGTCCATAGGATAGCTAATACTATTAAAAGAGAATGGAGTTCTGATAATGACTCAATTGCTCAAGTGCTTAAAGATATTCTATTCAAAACCCTCAAAAACACTCTCACATTCAAACCTATCCAAAACCTCAAGTCAATATCGGTCCCACCGAACCAATTTCATCAAGACGAACCAAGATACACAAGACAGTAGCCACACCGCAACCCTAGAAACTTGGAGAAACCGATATGACATTCGTTCCCACTGAAGATGCATGTGCCAAGCTTATGTTAACCATTGATTTCATTTCGGAATCTCTGAGTGAAACTAATTGGTCCCACCGAAATGAGTAACTACTTAGGTCATCTACAAATCGGTCACATCGAGGGGATCCATCCGGTCTCACCAAAACGTCTAATGTTTGAATCTTGTGCACTATTTGGTGCCTCTGAGATTTAATATCGATTCAACTAAAGTGAGCATGGCTAGATTTTTGGTGACGGTTATATATACCCCTCGACCACCACTTACTCTCAATGAGAGAAACCAGGACAAAGCATACACCTCCCATATCCATTTTCAGAGAGATAACCAGCTAGACTTGTGGTAGGATCAAGTTGTTCCACTCCAACCATATGATCCTTGATTTCTAGCCTCCACAGGTTGCTTTCCACCCAATCCTTCCTTTCTACCAAGCCAAAATTCTGTAAGAGAGTGATCCAGTGTTGAGGAGACTATCTTTCTAATCAGAAGAGCAAGGAGTTGATCATCAACACAACATCTATTACCTTTTGGAGAGTGTCTTCTAGATAGGTTAGGTGTAACTTTGGAGTTTAACCAACAAGTTGGTAAGGGAAAAGAGATCACCTATTTCATGAAGATCTACCCCGAGTGAGGTTAGTCATTTATGGACGTAAGACATGATGGCATACACAAGGTTGCTTCTTCATGGACCCTTCATGGGTGGAGCCATCCACGGAATCCCGCAACCATTATCATATTTGGGTTGAATTCTCCATCAACATGGACGTACGATAGCACCACATGTAGGAACCACGCCAAATATCATCTTGTTTTCATTGAGTTTGATTTCGCTCATCCCTCATTTACTTCCATATGCAATGTCTCTACTTTTCGCTACTCACTATTTACACTTGCATGTGTAAGGTGTTGCTTGATCCGTGCTAATCACTAAAACTTGCCTACAACTAAAATTGGGAAAATTTCAAGTTTTTATTAGGTCAAGTAGTATTATTATCCCTCCTCTGGACCTACTTTTGACCCTACAAGTGGTATCAAACTTTGGTCTCCATTGCATTGATTTAACCACCAAGGAGAGTATGGCGTCTAGTGAGGGAAATTATTATCATAGCGGTCCATATTTTGATGGTTCCTAGTTGGAAACAAAAAATAAAAATGCATACTCTTGGTTATAACCCTGTCGTTTGGGTGGTTGTTCGTGTTGGCTTGCAAGGTGACTTTTCGAAGTTGGAAAATAATCGGACCATGGAGCAACACAAAAAAATTGAAGTTGTTGGAATACAATGCTCATACTTGCGACATCATATTCAACGGTTTGTGTCCCAAGGAATTCAACCAGATAAGTCACCTTTACAATGCTAAGGAAATTTGTGATACTTTGGTAGTTTGATTGATATGTAGGAAGGAACCGAGTCTGTTAAGGAACCCAAGTTGGACGTGCTTAAAAGTCAACTTGAAAAGTTCAAGATAAAGGATTTGTGAAGGAGTTGTGAAAATGTACTTGCCATGACCTAGTCCTTGAGAGGGCCCCAAATCTCTATGCTTACTGTGTAAGTCCCTCGATTAATAGCTGACACACACAATCAATGATGAAATACCAAGAATACATCACATTTCATAGTATTTAATCAAAGATCTACTACTTTACAATGCACACTTTATTTGCTCATGGGCTAGCTTACAATATAGTCATTCAACAGAGATAACATTATAGTCTTGTGGTGTCCATCAACTCACATGCAAGAGTTAAGTATAGAGTTGTGACCCTACTTCCTAACTTCCCTTCGATATGGTAACATGCAACATCATATGTTGCAACCACATGGGTCAATACATCGGATGTATTGGCAAGCTTCACTGGGATTGGCTTGTTGGAACATTAACATGCATATTGGTGTGGTTGGTTTTCTTTTACTAGTTTTTCCTATCCTTCTAATGGTAATCCACTCTTATAGTTGGTCATACAGTACCATGTAGTAGACCTGGACATTTCGTATCACGTGGTAGCCTAAAGCAGGTTGAGTATGTGCATCACACTTTGGCCCCAAGCTTCCCTCTAGAGACCCTGGTTCACTCCCGGTCCTTTCAGGAACAACGCCATAACTCCCCGTTGGTTCAACCCGTAAATTTTAAATGGAAGAGGTGAATGCGGTCAATCTGACAATTCATCAAAAAATTTCCCAAAGTCGTCCGTAACAGGGCACACGGCTAATCCTGATAAGTTTTTATACACTCTACACAACTTTGTGTACTTTACTCGTGATTCCTAATCAAATCTTCCTACCACTAAACTTCGACTGTGAAGTAGCTAGGTACATCAAGAGAAGACTTTTGGGAAGTAGTCACCCTCTCTCAAATGGCAGACCCAGTCCAACCTAGAATGCAAAGACTACTTGTGCCGGTCTGCCGCGGGACGGTTCCCATAACTTACTCGATCCCGACAGAGCCCATAATGCCTCATGGTCTCACATGGAAGCTACTAAACTTTGAATTAATACAATCTCTTGGATACCTGGGTGGCATTCCCCACCAATGACTACACTCCTATGACCCAATCAAATCGAGTCCACCCAGATAGTTAAATTAATTAAGTAGTAGTTAAATAGTCAACCATGCAGTTGTATGGTGGAATAATAGTTGTTGTTTTCCAAAGCATGGTATAGCAGCTATTCTGCTACTCATGGGTTACAAGGTTAGGGTAGAACTGGCTTATCTCATTCTACTTGGATTTCTCGAGCATAAAGTAAAATCCTATAGGGGGGGTTCCTAGTTGAAAATCAACTACAATGCATGAAAACATATGTCATTTTGAAATGTTCCACTTGCCTGTATTGACACTTATTCAATCTCAAAATTCATGATCAACACACTTCGCTCACCGTAACAATCTCTTGTAAGTAAAAAAGCAATCATGAACAACCATACAATACAATCAATCAACAATAAGTGTTTTACATGGTTTCAGCATCATTGTGTTGTAAGATGATGTGTTAGGGTTAACGCATGAGGGTTTGTAAAATAACATAGTGGTTGTAGTTTGGAATACATGTGACATAAGGTTTCACATGCAAGTCTCAGTAAAGGTTCATCACATAAGAAGTATGTGATATCAAGTTGTGGTTGTTAGTTCGAGTCAAGGGATCTTAACAACACAGTCATGGTCTATGAATCTTGGATATCCAAGTTTATTTTCATGTTTGATTGGTAATTTAAACTTGTTGACCTTTCATGAGCTTGAATACACTAAGGTCTTAAAATAATAACTTGATCTCGCTTTCAATTCAATTTGGATTTGAATTAGGGTTCATCCTATTTGAATTTCGTATTGAATTGAGTTTACAATTTAATTTGGTTTCGCTAAGTTCATGTCAATTATGAATTATTTCACAATTTATTTAAGTTGGTTCAACTTAATTCAAGTACCACCTTGTTATCCCTAAAGGTCAAATACAAATCAAATGTAATTAATAAAGTGTATTATTGAATATGTTCTGACCAATATAATTACTATACTCTATTTACTTGATTCTAATTTAACTAAAGTTAAATATAAATCCAACATTTATCTAGGGTTCAAGATAGTTTTCAAACTAAATTGGCTTTGAATTAATTTGAGTTCATGTTTCCCTAATAGTCAAATATTAACTCCAAAACAATCAATAGGTCTAATTTGATTAAAGAAATAATTTGTATTAGTTTTATTCAAATTAAACACGGAGTATCAAATTATATTGAAACTAGGGTTGAATTAAATTCAAATATTATTTGAATTTCCTGAAATCCAACAATAATACAAAATACTTACTAAAGTTTAATTGTTCTATGGTCTTATTTGTTCCATAATCGTTTTATTAAACAATTTAAATTCAGAACAAACTTAATTCGGTTTAATTCCTATTTTAATTATGTTACTTTTTTAACTATATTCGAATTCGATTTTTTCATATTATAATGGCTAATATGAATGTACATTCTATTAGGTTCAATTTGCAAAAAAATCAAATATTTTGTATTTATAATTTACAATTTATGATCTATTCAAATTCAAATCATTGAGTTTGAACTTGAATTTTAAATTATTAAAATTAAAAAAATTATTGTCCATTTGAAATTATATTTAATAAGGATTATTTTTCAAAAAGTTTCATTTAATTTGCACTAACGAGTAAATAGTTGTGATGGTTTTGGTTCCACGGGTTTTTTGTAAAAATGTCATTTATTCGAAATAAACAGCAAATGATTTGGATAATGTTCAGGATAAGGCAGGTGACATGGCAGTTTCCTATTGGTTGATACCATTTCATTTAAGTAGATTGTGTGAGGCATGTGATCGAGATCCGCAGACCTTGATTAGGTCTAGGGGCTACAGTTTTGGGTTCACCCGAGTTCTCTATCGGGGACTCACCAAAAACATCAGGGTCGGTGGTGCACGGCTCGGGCCTCGTCCAATTCGATGCTCTAGTGGTCATTCGGCCTCGGATAGGGCACAGACGGGAACGACTTCGCACATCGAATACGATAGTGGGGTATTGTGGTCTCGGAGATGACTAAGACGATGTGGGCAACTCGTTGGAGAAGCACAGGCACGGCAGAGCTTTGGGCAATGATATGGGTGACATACAGGTGCTCCAGGGGACAAGAAGATGGGGTCCGCAGGTGCGTGCGATCACCGTGAGGGAAATGGATAAAGTGCTCGGGCTCAACATGGCCTTACCTGCCTAGAGTTCAGCTCGCGGCGGAGGAGGGGCTCAGGTTCTAGTGACGTGGGGCATTCATACGTCCCCAACGTATATATAATTTTTGATTGTTCCATGATATTATATTATCAACTTGGGATGTTTTATATGCATTTATATATTGTTTTTTATAATTTTTGGGACTAACCTATTAACTCAGTGCCGAGTGCCAGATTTTGTTTTTTCCGTGTTTTTGACCTTATTCAGATAAGAACATTAATCGGAGTCCAAACGGAATAAAACCTTGGGGATGATTTTTTCAATAACAGAATGGATCCGACGACTTGAGAACCAAGGCAGAGGGCCACGGAGGAGGCCACGAGCCCCTTAGGCGCGCCCTAGTGGCTCCTTTGCCCTACCTCTTTCGCCTATAAATTCCCTAAAATCCCTAAACGAACAAAGAGATCCACGAAAATACTTTTCCGCCGCCGCAAGCTTCCGATTCCGCGAGATCCCATCTGGGGACCGTTCTGGTGCCCTGCCGGAGGGCGATTCGGACACGGAGGGCTTCTTCATCAACACCATTGCCTCTCTGATGATGCGTGAGTAGTTCACCACAAACCTTCGGGTCCATAGCTAGTATCTAGATGGCTTCTTCTCTCTCTTGGATCTTCAATACAAAGTTCTTCATGATCTTCATGGAGATCTATCCGATGTAACTTTCTTTTGCGGTGTGTTTGTCAAGATCCGATGAATTGTGGATTTATGATCAGATTATCTATGAATATTATTTGAGTCTCCTATGATTTCTTATATGCATGATTTCGTATCCTTATAGTTCTCTTCAAGTTATGGGTTTCGTTTGGCCAACTTGATCTATAATTCTTGCAATGGGAGAAGTGCTTGGTTTTGGGTTCATACCGTGCGGTGTCCTCACCTAGTGACAGAAGGGGTAGCAAGGCACGCATCGTGTTGTTGCCATCAAGGGTAAAAAGATGGGGTTTATATCATATTGCATGAATTTATCCCTCTACATCATGTCATCTTGCTTAAGGCGTTACTCTATTCGTTATGAACTTAATACACTAGATGCATGGTGGATAGCAGTCGATGTGTGGAGTAATAGTAGTAGATGGGGAAAGTATCAGTCTACTTGTCTCGGACATGATGCCTATATGTATGATCATTGCCTTAGATATCGTCATGACTTTGCGCGATTCTATCAATTGCTCGACACTAATTCGTTCACCCACCGTAATACTTGCTATCATGAGAGAAGCCTCTAGTGAACACTATGGCCCCCGGGTCTATTTTACAAACTATATATTCAGATCTACATACAAAAATATTCAGATCTACGTACAAAAATATTCATATCTACATACAAAAATACCAAAAATACTTGCTGCACTTTTATTTATTTATTTATATTTACCTATCATCACTATCAGATCTCACCTTGCAAGTAATCGCAAAGGGATTGACAACCCCCTTTATCGCGTTGGGTGCAAGTTTGTTTGTTCTTGCGCAGGTGCCTTGGTGCCTCATCTTGATACTCCTACTGGATTGATACCTTGGTTTTCAAACTGAGGGAAATACTTATCTCTATTTTGCTGCATCACCCATTTCTCTTCAAGGGAAAAACCAACGCAAGCTCAAGAAGTAGCAGGAAGAATTTCTGGCGCCGTTGCCGGGGAGTATTCAAGTGAAGCATATTTACCATTTGCCTCTCGTTTTCCTCTCCCCCACTTTTAAAACAAAATTTACAAAAATATTTGCCTTTTTTGGTTCGCCCTCCCTTTTGCTTGCTTTCTGTTTGCTTGTGTGCTTGTCTGCTTGCTAAGTCACTCATACGTCCATTTTGCATCATGCTGTCATGTTGATATTTATCGCTTTATGGGATATTATTATTCTTTGCGGAACCATACTTATGCCTTTTCTCTCTTATTTTGCAAGGTTTATTTGAAGAGGGAGATTACCGGTAGCTGGAATTCTGGACTGGAAAAGGAGCAAGTCTGAGTCCTCTATTCTGCGCAACTCCAAACACCCTGAAAATCAACGTGGATTTTTTTTGGGAATATATAAAAAATACTGGGCGAAAGAAGTGTCACAAGGGAGCATCCAGGGGCCCACAAGCCTGGTTGCCGCGGCCTACCCCCTGGCCGCGACAACAGGGCTTGTGGGCACCCTGGTGGCCCACTGGCCCCCTCTTTTGCTATATGAAGGGTTTCGTCCGAGAAAAAATCAGGGTGGAGCTTTTTCGTGGATTCGCCGCCTCCACGAGGTGGAACTTGAGCAGAACCAATCTTGGGCTCCGGCAGGACGATCCTGCCGGGGAAATTTCCCTCCCAGAGGGGGAAATCGTCGCCATCGTCATCACCAACACTCCTCTCGTTGGAGGGGAGTCATCTCCATCAACATCTTCATCAGCACCATCTCCTCTCCAATCCCTTGTTCATCTTATGTAACCAACCTCCGTCTCACGACTCCGATAGGCACTTGTAAGGTTGCTAGTAGTGTTGATTACTCTTTGTAGTTGATGCTAGTTGGATTACTTGTTGGAAGAGTTTATGTTCAGATCCTTGATGCTACTCATTACACCTCTGATCATGATTATGATTATGCTTTGTGAGTAGTTACTTTTGTTCCAGAGGACATGGGATAAGTCATGCTGATAATAGTCATGTGAATTTGGTATTCATTCGGTATTTTGATATGTTGTATGTTGTCTTTTCCTCTAGTGGTGTTATGTGAATGTTGACTACATAACACTTCACCATATTTGGGCCTAGGGGAAGGCATTGGGGAGTAGTAAGTAGATGATGGGTTGCTAGAGTGACAGAAGCTTAAACCCCAGTCTATGTGTTGCATCGTAAGGGGCTGATTTGGATCCACTAGTTTAATGCTATGGTTAGATGTTGTCTTAATTCTTCTTTCCTAGTTGCGGATGCTTGCGTGAATGGTTAAACATAAGTGGGATGCTTGTCCAAGTATGGGCAGTACCCAAACGCCGGTCCACCCACATATCAAACTATCAAAGTAACGAACGCGAATCATATGAACATGATGAAACTAGCATGACAGAAATTCCCGTGTGTCCTCGACAGCGTTTTTCCTCTTATAAGACTTTGTTCAGGCTTGTCCTCCTCGTTACCGCTACTTTCAGTGCTTGCAGTTATTACCTTGCTGAAAACCGTTTATGAGAGCCTTCTCCTCCTAGTTGGGTTCGACACTCTTACTTATCGAAAGGACTACGATTGATCCCCTATACTTGTTGGTCATCAAGACTCTTTTCTGGCGCCGTTGCCGGGGAGGGAAAGCACCTTTGGTAAGTGGAATTTGGTAAGGAAACATTTATATACTGTGCTGAAATTTATTGTCACTTGTCACTATGGAAAGTGTTCCTTTGAGGAGTTTGTTCGGGGTATCTTCACCATGAACGGAAGAACGAGGAGTTGTTCCTCAACCGGAGGTACCCACTCAAAATATCTTTTATGAAATTCCTTCGGGTATGCTTGAGAAACTGCTGGCTAATCCTTTTACAGGATATGGATCTTCACATCCAGACTTGCATCTAATCTATGTAGATGAAGTTTGTGGTTTATTTAAGCTTGCAAGTTTGCCCGAGGATGAGGTAAAGAAGAAAGGCTTTCCTTTATCTTTGAAGGATAAGGCGTTGACATGGTATAGGCTATGTGATGATACTGGATCATGGGACTACAATCAGTTGAAATTGGAATTTCATCAAAAGTTCTATCCTATGCATTTAGTACATCGTGATCGGAATTATATTTATAACTTTTGGCCTCGTGGCAGGGAAAGCATAGCTCAAGCTTGGGGGAGTCTTAAATCAATGCTTTATTCATGCCCCAATCATGAGCTCTCGAGAGAAATTATCACTCAAACTTTTATGCTCGGCTTTCCCATGAAGATCGTACCATGCTTGACATATCTTGTACTGGTTCTTTTATGAAGAAGGATATTTCCCACAAGTGGTATTTATTGGAAAGAATCAAACGTAACTCTGAAGATTGGAAGCTTGAAGAAGGTAAGGAGTCAGGTATGAATTTCCAGTTTGATTGCGTTAAATCTTTTGTTGAAACAAACACTTCTAGAGATTTTAGCGCTAAGTATGGACTTGACTCTGAGATAGTAGCTTCTCTATGTGAATCTTTTGCTGCTCATGTTAATCTTCCCAAAGAGAAGTAGTTTAAGTATCACCCCCCTGTAGAAATCAACATAGTTAAACCGAATCTAGTTGAGGAGAAAATCATTGCTTTTAGTGATCCTATTGTTCCTGTGCCTATGCTGAGAAACCACCTTACCCTGCTAGGAAAAAGGATTATTCTAAAGCTCCAACTATGATACGTAGGGGTTACATTAGACCACTTGCACCCCCTGAGGAAATTAGAGTTGAACCTAGTGTTGCTATTATCAAATATCTCTTAGCCGAAGACATAGATGGGCATGTTATGAAATTCTGTGAGGACTCCGCTAGCATAGCTAAACCTCACGCGAAAGACAAATGCGGACATGTAGTTGGCGTGCCCGTTGTTTCTGTCAAGATAGGAGATCACTGTTATCATGGTTTATGTGATATGGGTGCTAGTGTTAGTGCAATACCCCGGTCCCTATATGATGAAATCAAAGATGAGATTGCACCTGCTGAGTTAGAACCCATTGATGTCACTATTATGCTAGCTAATAGAGACACTATCTGCTATCTGGGAATTGTGAGAGACGTAGAAGTCATGTGTGGTAAGACGAGGTATCCTACTGACTTCCTCGTCCTTGCTACTGCACAATATAGCTTTTGTCCCATCATATTTGGTAGACCCTTTCTCAACACTGTCAATGCTCACATTGATTGCATTAAACAGACTGTCATAGTTAGTTTCGAGGGTGTGTCTCATGAATTTAACTTCTCTAAGTTTGGAAGACAACCTCATGAAAAAGATTCGTTTGGTAGGGATGAAATCATTGCTCTTGCCTCTATTGTCGTACCTCCTACGGATCCTTTAGAGCAATATCTGCTTGAGCATGAAAATGATATGCATATGGATGAAAGAGATGAGATAGATAAAACTGTTTTAGAACAATATCCTATTCTCAAGAATAATCTGCCTGTTGAACTCCTTGGGGATCCTCCCCCACCAAAGGGTGATCCTGTGTTCGAGCTAAAACAGTTACCAGATACTCTTAAGTATGCCTATCTTGATGAGATGGAGATATATCCTGTTATTATTAGTGCTCACCTCTCGAATCACGAAGAGAAGAAGTTAATTAGAACTTTGAGGAAGCACCGTGTTGCTATTGGATATACTCTTGATGATCTAAAAGGTATTAGTCCCACTCTATGTCAGCACAAGATTAAAACCGATCCTGATTCTAAGCCAGTTGCTGATCATCAACGGAGATTAAATCCGAGGATGAAAGAGGTTGTGAGAAAAGAAATATTAAAGCTTCTGGAAGCAGGAATCATTTATCCTGTTGCTCATAGTGATTGGGTAAGTCCAGTACATTGCGTACCTAAGAAGGGAGGTATCACCGTCGTTCCTAATGATAAGAACGAACTAGTCCCACAGAGGATCATTACTTGCTATAGGATGGTGATAGACTTCCGGAAACTGAACAAGGCAACTAGGAAAGACCATTATCCTTTGTCGTTTATCGACCAAATGCTAGAAAGGTTATCTAAACACACACACTTCTGCTTTCTAGATGGTTATTTAGGTTTCTTGCAAATACCTGTTGCACAATATGATCTGGAGAAAACCACTTTCACCTTCCCCTTCGGTACCTTTGCTTATAGACATATGCCTTTTGGCTTGTGCAATGCACCTGCCACCTTTCAAAGATGTATGATGGATATATTCTCTGACTTTTGTGAAAAGATTGTTGAGGTTTTCATGGATGATTTCTCCGTTTACGGTTCTTCCTTTGACGATTGCCTTAGCAACCTTGATCGACTCTTGCAGAGATGCAAAGATACCAACCTCGTCTTGAACTGGGAGAAGTGCCACTTCATGGTTAATGAAGGCATCATCTTAGGACACAAAATCTCTGAGAAAGGCATTGAAGTTGATAAGGCTAAGGTTGATGCAATTGAGAAAATGCCTTGCCCCATAGGTATCAGAGGTATACGAAGTTTCCTAGGTCATGCTGGTTTCTATAGAAGGTTCATTAAAGACTTCTGTAAGATTTCTAGGCCTCTTACCAACCTCTTGCATAAGAATGTTCCATTTGTTTTTGATGAGGATTGTGAGGAAGCTTTTGAAATACTTAAGAAGGCCTTGATAACCGCACCTATTGTTCAGCCACCTGATTGGAACTTGCCCTTTGAAATCATGTGTGATGCTAGTGATTATGTTGTTGGTGTTTCGCTAGGACAAAGAGTTGACGAGAAGTTGAATGTCATTCATTAGCAGTCGTGTTTGCATGTGAAAAGTTCAGATCTTATATAGTTGACTCCAAAGTCACTATTCACTCTGATCATGTTGCTATTAAGTATCTTATGGAGAAGAAGGACGCTAAGCCTAGGCTAATCAGATGGGTTCTCCTGCTACAGGAATTTGATTTGCACGTTGTTAACCGAAAGGGTGCTGATAACCCTGTAGCAGATAACTTGTCTAGGCTAGAGAATGTCCTTGATGACCCACGACCGATTGATGACAGCTTTCCTGATGAGCAATTGAATGTCATCCGCACTTCACATAGTGCACCGTGGTATGCTGATTACGCAAACTATATCATAGCCAAATACATACCACCCAGTTTCACCTACCAGCAAAAGAAGAAATTCTTCTTTGATTTGAGACACTACTTTTGGTATGATCCTCACCTTTATAAGGAAGGAGTAGATGGTGTTATTAGACGTTGTGTGCCTGAACACGAACAGGGACAGATCATGCAGAAGTATCATTCCGAAGCCTACGGAGGACACCATGCTGGAGTTAGAACTGCTCATAAGGTATTGCAATTAGGTTTCTATTGGCCCACTCTCTTCAAGGATTCCCTTAAGTTTGTATTGTCTTGTGATGAATGTCAAAGAATAGGGAACTTTAGCAAACGTCAGGAAATGCCTATGAACTATTCACTTGTCATTGAACCATTTGATATTTGGGGCTTTGATTATATGGGACCCTTCCCAAGTTCCAATGGATACACTCACATCTTAGTTGTTGTGGATTACATCACTAAGTGGGTAGAAGCTATCCCCACTAAAAATGCTGATCACCACACCTCTATTAAGATGCTTAAAGAAGTCATTTTCCCAAGATTTGGAGTCCCTAGATATCTGATGACTCATGGCGGTTCACACTTCATTCATGGTGTTTTCCGCAAGATGCTCGCTAAGTATGATGTCAACCATAGAGTTGCATCTCCTTATCATCCTCAGTCGAGTGGTCAAGTGGAGTTGAGTAATAGGGAGATCAAATTGATCTTACAAAACACCGTCAATAGATCTCGAAAGAATTGGTCTTGCAAACTTGACGATGCACTATGGGCTTATAGGACTGCTTATAAGAATCCCATGGGCATGTCGCCGTATAAAATGGTTTACGGTAAATCCTGTCATTTACCTCTTGAGCTGGAACACAAAGTTTATTGGGCAATCAAAGAGCTCAACTTCGATTTCAAACTTGCTGGTGAGAAGCGGTTGTTTGATATCGGCTCATTAGATGAATGGAGGGGCCAGGCATATGAGAATGCCAAGTTGGTCAAGGAAAAGGTTAAGAGATGGCACGATAAAAGAATACAAAAACGAGAGTTCAAGGTAGGTGATTATGTCCTGTTATACAATTCTCGCTTAAGATTCTTCGCACGCAAGCTTCTCTCTAAATGGGAAGGTCCCTACATTGTCGAGGAAGTATATCGTTCCGGTGCCATCAAAATCAATAACACAGAAGGTAATTTTCCTAGAGTGGTAAATGGGCAAAGAATCAAGCATTACATCTCTGGTACTCCCATAAATGTTGAGACCAATATCATCAATATCATAACTCCAGAGGAGTACATAAGGGATGTTTATCAGCCTGTTTCAGACCCTGAAAACAAAGAGGTATCTGTTTCGGTAAGTAATTGGACTCCGAAACTTTTCCAATAGGAAATTTTCTCCATTTTGGAATTTATGGAAAATTAGAAAAATAAAAAGCAGTCCGGAGAGCGCACGAGGCGGCCACAAGCTTGGTTGCGACAGACTCCCCCTGGCCGTGGCAACAGGGCTTGTGGGCACCTCGTGTGCCTCCCGGACTCCGTTTTCTTGCGGAACACTCCTTCTGGTCCAAAAAAATCATTATATATATGCCCGAGGGTTTTGATCTCCGTATCTCACAGTTTTCCTCTGTTTTTGTTTCGAGCGTGTTGTCTGCCGCAGATTTAGGTCAAGATGTCTTCTCAAGATTCAGAAGAAGAGATCTATGTGGCCGATGATCGTGCTAACTCCAGGATTAATGGGGACTTGGAACCATATGGCTGGACCACTGACGAGGAAGAGGACTATGAGCCCAAGGGGAAGGAACAAACGAGTTCCGATGAAGAGGAGGCTCCTCTACCTCAACCTGGACGCACTCATGTGGAGTCCAAGAAGTCAAGCCTCCCTGACCAAAGGAAGAAGTCTAAGACCTTGTTTATCCCTTCTCGTTTCTTGCAGGAGACTAAGCAGGAACTTTGCCATAGAGTGTTGAAGCTTGAGGAGGAAAATGACGATCTGAGGGAGCAGAACTTTATGCTCAAGTGGAAATTAGACAAGCTCAAGACTGCTTCAACAACTCCACCACCATCACCACCAAAGGAAGACAACTAAGCATTGGTATGGGCAACTCCCTTGGCTTATGCCAATCTTGGGGGAGTTGCCCTGGTATCGTATCACCTTTATATCTTTTGCTTTTACCTTTGTTTTAGTTCTTTCCTTTTTAGTTTTTATTTCTTCTCTTAGTGGAATAAGTCTTTAGTTTTTTATTTTGAGTCTTTTGCCTTGTGTCTCCCCCGATGTATTCGAGCTTGCGAGCTATATAATAAAGAGTATCTTAGTCAAGGGCTTTGCTTTGTGCCATGATCAAAAGTATGAAACGAACGATAGCATGAAAGATCATGAGATGATCTTATGGAAAGTGATAGCTTCACATATAACAAGTATGATGATTGAAACTTGTTGAGAATAGACCAACATAGACCTCAGTCATTGTTGCAATTAATAAGAAGTAATAAGGAAAGAGAGGTTCACATATAAATATATCATGTTAGACAGTTTCTATAATTGTGAGCACTCACCAAACTATTACATGCTTAGAAGTAGATGTTGGACAAGGAAGACAACATAATGAATTGTGTTTGCTTGGTTCCAAACAATGTTATATGATTAGAGATCCCTTAGCATGTGACGATTTCTTCCACCTCATATTAGCCAAAACTCCCGCACCAAGTAGAGATACTACTTGTGCATCCAGAAACCTTCAACCCAGTTTTGCCATGAGTGTCCACCATACCTACCTATGGATTGAATAAGATCCCTCAAGTAAGTTTTCATCGGTGCAAGCAATAAAAATTGCTCTCTAATATGTATGATCTATTAGTGTGTGGAAAATAAGCTTTGTACGAACCTGTGATGAGGAAGACATAAAAGCGACAGACTGCATAATAAAGTTCTTTATCAGAGGAGGCAATATAAAGTGACGTTCCTCCGCACTAAGAGGACACGCATCCAAACCTCAAAAGCACATGAAAACCTCTGCTTCCCTTTGCAAAGGGCCTATCTTGTACCTTTACTTTTTACCTTTATAAGAGTCATAGTGATCTTCACCAATTCCTTATTTAGCCTTTTTCTTGGTGAACGTCATATGCTTGGGAAAGATCTATATTCATATATCAACTTGGAGCTGAGTACTTATGCTTTATTATTGTTGACTTTACCCTTGAGGTAAATGGTTGGCAGGCAAAATTTTAAGCCCCTATCTTTCTCTGTGTCCAACTGAAACTTTGATATCATGAGTACCACGTGAGTTGTAACAATTGTGGAAAACAAAAGAGATGATTGAGTATGTGGATTTGCTTTGCAAGCTCTTATTTGACTCTTTTGATAATATGATAAATTTAATTGCTTCAATGACTATGGACTGTTGTTGGCTACTTCTCGGTAAGGTTTTTGTTTTGTACTTTGCTTTGTGAAGGAATTGTTACTTTACCATAAGAATCTCTATGATGTATTGCTGTCCTATGTGTGATCATGATGCCCTCATGTCCGTATTATGTTTTATCGACACGTTCATCCCTAAACATGTGGACATGTTTTGGGTCTTGGTTTTCGCTTGAGGACAAGCGAGGTCTAAGCTTGGGGGAGTTGATACGTCCATTTTGCATCATGCTTTCATGTTGATATTTATCGCTTTATGGACTGTTATTTTACTTTGTGGAACCATACTTATGCCTTTTCTCTCTTATTTTGTAAGGTTTATTTGAAGAGGGAGATTACCGGCAGCTGGAATTCTGGACTGGAAAAGGAGCAGGTCTGAGTCCTCTATTCTGTGCAACTCCAAATGCCCTGAAAATAAACGTGGATTTTTTGGGGAATATATAAAAATTAACGGGCGAAAGAAGTGTCAGAGGGGAGCAGCCAGGGGCCCACAAGCCTGGTTGCTGCGGCCTACCCCCTGGCCGCGACAACAGGGCTTGTGGGCACCCTGGTGGCCCACTGGCCCCCTCTTTTGCTATATGAAGGGTTTCGTCCGAGAAAAAATCAGGGTGGAGCTTTTTCGTGGATTCGCCGCCGCCACGAGGTGGAAGTTGAGCAGAACCAATCTAGGGCTCCGGCAGGACGATCCTGCGGGGGAAATTTCCCTCTCGGAGGGGGAAATCGTCGCCATCGTCATCACCAACACTCCTCTCATCGGAGGGGAGTCATCTCCATCAACATCTTCATTAGCACCATCTCCTCTCCAATCCCTAGTTCATCTCTTGTAACCAATCTCCGTCTCACGACTCCGATTGGCACTTGTAAGGTTGCTAGTACTGTTGATTACTCTTTGTAGTTGATGCTAGTTGGATTACTTGTTGGAAGAGTTTATGTTTAGATCCTTGATGCTACTCATTACACCTCTGATCATGATTATGATTATGCTTTGTGAGTAGTTACTTTTATTCCTGAGGACATGGGATAAGTCATGCTGATAATAGTCATGTGAATTTGGTATTCGTTCGGTATTTTGATATGATGTATGTTGTCTTTTCCTCTAGTGGTGTTATGTGAACGTCGACTACATAACACTTCACCATATTTGGGCCTAGAAGAAGGCATTGGGGAGTAGTAAGTAGATGATGGGTTGCTAGAGTGACAGAAGCTTAAACCCCAGTCTATGCGTTGCTTCGTAAGGGGTTGATTTGGATCCACTAGTTTAATGCTATGGTTAGACGTTGTCTTAATTCTTCTTTCGTAGTTGCGGATGCTTGCGAGAGTGGTTAATCATAAGTGGGATGCTTGTCAAAGTAAGGGCAGTACCCAAGCGCCGGTCCACCCACATATCAAACTATCAAAGTAACGAACGCGAATCTTATGAACATGATGAAACTAGCACGACAGAAATTCCCTCTTATAAAACTTTGTTCAGGCTTGTCCCTTGCTACAAAAGGGATTGGGCCACTTGCTGCACCATTGCTACTACTTGTTACTTGTCACTTTTCGCTTGCTACGTTTCACCTCACTACACCATCACTTGTTACCGCTACTTTCAGTGCTTGCAGTTATTACCTTGCTGAAAACCGTTTATCAGAGCCTTCTCCTCCTCGTTGGGTTCAACACTCTTACTTATCGAAAGGACTACGATTGATCCCCTATACTTTTGGGTCATCAGTCACCATGTATGAAAACACTAAATTGTGTGACTTCTCTAATACTAATAACAATAATTTTATTAGTACTCCAATTGCTCCTGCCTCTAGTGTGGATTCATATGAAATTAATGCTACCTTGTTGAATCTTGTTATGAAAGAGCAATTTTCCGGCCTTCCTAGTGAAGATGTCGCATCCCATCTTAATACCTTTATTGAGTTATGTGATATGCAAAAGAAGAAAGATGTGGATAATGATATGATTAAATTGAAGCTATTTCCGTTCTCATTACAAGATCGAGCAAAAACTTGGTTTTCATCTTTAGCCAAAAATAGTATTGATTCATGGAACAAGTGTAAAGATGCCTTTATTTCCAAGTATTTTCCACCTACTAAGATTATATCTCCCCGTAATGATATCATGAATTTGAAGCAACTAGATCATGAACATGTTGCACAGTCTTGGGAGAGAATGAAGTTGATGATTAGAAATTGTCCGGCTCATGGCCTAAGTCTTTGGATGATTATACAAATTTTTCTACGCTGGTTTGAATTTTGCTTCTAGAAATATCTTGGATTCCGCCTCTTTTGGAACTTTTATTCAAATCACACTAGGAGAAGCTACAAAAGTCCTAGATAATATCATGAATAATTATTCTCAATGGCACACTGAAAGTCCACCTACTAGTAAAAAAGTGCATGCTATAGAAGAAATTAACTCTTTGAGTGCTAAGATGGATGAGTTAATGAAGTTGTTTGCTAGTAAGAGTGCTCCTCTAGATCCAAATGATATGCCTTTATCTTCCTTGATTGAGAATAGCAATGAAAATTTTGATGTTAATTTTGTTGGTAGGAATAATTTTGGTAACAACAATGCTTATAGAGGTAACTTTAATCCTAGACCTTTTCCTAGTAATCCCTCTAATAATTTTGGCAATTCCTGCAACAATGTTCATGGAAATTATAATAAAATACCCTATGATCTTGAGAGTAAAATTAAAGAGTTTATTCGCAAAATATTTTCAATGCTTCCATAGAAAAAACTGCTTAAAATTGATGACTTGGCTAGGACTGTTGATAGAATGTCTCTTGATATTGATGCTTTGAAATTGAGATGTAGATTAATATGGATGAAACTTTGAAAGCTATGTGTGTTTCCATGAATGAGAGTAAAGAAAGAACCGCCCAAATTCGTGCTAGACATGAATGGCTTAAAAAGGCGTGTTCTCGTGATGAGAATCACGAAGATCTTAAAGTGGTTGGTGTGACTCCTATTGAATCCTTGTTTTCTAATGTCAATATTAATGATGATGGGGCTGGATGTGAATCCACTTTGGTTGAGAAACGCCCCAATGATTCGGAGTCTATTTATCTTGATGCTAAAAATACTAAAAGTGGAGTAGAGGATATCAAAACTTTGAATAGTGATGAAATTACTACTTTGGATTTCAAGGAATTTAATTATGATGGTTGCTCTTTGATTGAATGTATTTCCTTGATGCAATCCATGCTAAACTCTCCACTTGCTTATAGCCAAAATAAGGCTTTTACCAAACATATCGTTGATGCTATTATGAAATCTCTTGAAGAGAAACTTGAGTTGGAAATATCTATTACTAGAAAACTTCATGATGAGTGGGAACCTACTATAAAAATTAAGATTAAAAATTATGAATGTCATGCTTTGTGTGATTTTGGTGTAAGTGTTTCCACAATCCCAAAATCTTTATGTGATGTTCTAGGTTTCAATGAGATTGATGAGTGCTCTCTTAATTTGCATCTTGTGGATTCTACTATTAAGAAACCTATGGGAAGGATCAATGATGTTCTTATTATTGCAAATAGGAACTATGTGCCCGTACATTTCATTGTGTTTGATATTGATTGCAATCCGACATGTCCCATTATTCTTGGTAGACCTTTCCTTAGGACTATTGGTGCTGTTATTGATATGAAGGGAGGGAATATTAAATTTCAATTTCCATTAAAGAAGTGCATGGAAAACTTTCCTAGAAAGAAAATAAAATTGCCTTATGAATCCATTATGAAAGCTACTTATGGTTTGAGTACTAATGATGACGACACTTGAATCTATTGCCTTACGCCTAGCTAAGGGCGTTAAACAATAGCGCTTGTTGGGAGGGAACCTAATGAATAAATTTTTTTTTTCTTTTTACTTTCTGTTTTGTTGAGTCCACACCATCATGCCTCTGTTATGATTGTGTTTTTTATGTTTTAATTAGTGATTGTGCCAAGTAGAACCTTTATGATTAGTTTTGGTGATAGTTGTTTAATCATGCTGAAAAAAAGACAGAAACTGTGTGCTCATGAAATTATTTTTAGTTCCTATCCATAAATAGCTTTTGAGTTGATTCTTTTTTATGCTGATTTATATGAAAATTTCCCTAATTGTCATAATGGTTTCAGAATTTTTTGGATACTAGAGGCATACGAAATATACAGATTGCTACAGATTGTTCTGTTTTTGACAAATTTTGTTTTTGTTGTGTTGATTGCTTATTTTAATGAAACTATGGTTAGTATCGGGGGGTACGAGCCATGGAAAAGTGAGAATACAGTAATATAACATCAATCTAAATGGAAATTAAGTTTACTACAGTACCTAAAAAGTTGGTGGTTTGTTTTCTTATGCTAATGATATCACGAGTTTCCGTTTAAGTTTTGTGTTGTGAAGTTTTCAAGTTTTGGGTGATGTTCTTATCGAGAATGGAATCAAGAGTGGAAAGAGCCTAATCTTGGGGATGCCCAAGTCATCCCAAGCCAAATTCAAGGACACCAAAAAGCCTAATCTTGGGGATGCCCCGGGAAGGCATCCCCTCTTTCGTCTTCAATCCATCGGTAACGTTACTTGGAGCTATATTTTTATTTACCACATGATATGTGTTTTGCTTGGAGTGTCGTGTATTATAGGAGTCTTTGCTTTTTGTTTTATCACAATCATCCTTGCTGCAAACCTTTTGAGAGGGACATGCACTCATCGTGAATTTGTTAGAATACTCAATGAGCTTCACTTATATCTTTTGAGTTAGGCAATTTAGCTCGCATGTGCTTGACTTATATCTTTTGAGCTGGATAATTTTGCTCCCATGAGCTTCACTTATATCTTTTGAGCTAGATAATTTTGCTCTGGTACTTCACTTAAATCTTTGTAGAGCACGGCGGTGTCATATTTTCTAGAAATAAAAACTCTCGATCTTCACTTATATCATTTTGAGAGCGCTCTCTCTAAGTAACTTGGTAATTGGCGTGTGTTATGAAATTAGTCCTAAATATGGTAGGAATCCAATGAGTATATAATAAAACCTTTCATATTCAAGTGCATTGATTAGTAACAGAAGTTTGATTCCTCACAACTAGTTTTGAGATATGGATATGGTAATATTAGAGTTATGTTACTAGGATGTTGTGAATCTAGAAATACTTGCGTTGAGGTTAGTGATTCCCGTAGCATGCACGTATGGTGAACCGCTATGTTATGAAGTCGGAGCATAATTGATTTATTGATTGTCATCCTTTGTGTGGCGGTCGGGATCGCGTGATAGTTAACTCCTACCAACCCTTCCCCTAGGAGTATGCGTTTAGCACTTTGTTTTGATTACTAATAAAACTTTCGCAATAAGTATATGAGTTCTTCATGACTAATGTGAGTCCATGGTATAGATGCACTCTCAGCCTTCCACCATTGCTAGATTCTCTAGTGCAGCGCAACTTTCGCCGGTGCACAAAACCACCATATACCTTCCTAAAAAAGCCACCATTACTACCTATTATGGCATTTTCATAGCCATTCCGAGATATATTGCCATGCAACTTCAACCGTTCCATCTCATGGCATGTGCCATCACTTTCATATTGCCATTGCATGATCGTAAGATAGCTAGCGAGATGTTCCAACGTCATATGCTAAGCTAGATCGTTGCACATCCCGGTACACTGCCGGAGGCATTTCATATAGAGTCATTATTGTTCTAAGTATCGAGTTGTAAGTAAATAAAGTGTGATGATCATAATTATTAGAGCATTGTCCCATGTGAGGAAATAACAAAACAAGCCAGCGAAGCCATATAAAAAAAGAGGCCAAACATGCCCACAAAAAAATGAAATGAAAAAAAGAGGCCAAAGACCCCAAACAAAAAAATGAGAGAAAAAGAGACAAGGGACAATGATACTATATTTTTCCACACTTGTGCTTCAAAATAGAACCATGTTCTTCATGATAGAGTCTCTTGTTTTGTCACTTTCATATACTAGTGGGAATTTTGATTATATAACTTGGCTTGTATATTCCAATGATGGGCTTCCTCAACATTGCCCTAGGTCTTCGTGAGCAAGCAAGTTGGGTGCACACCCACCCGTTGATACGCCGAGTCGAGGTGACCATCTCCTCCTTTTTGCCTCACAACCTCCACCACACTCTATTCCACCTATAGTGCTATATCCATGGCTCACACTCATGTATTGCGTGAGAGTTGAAATTTTTTGAGAAAGTGAGAGTGCGAAAACAATTACTTGGCCAATACCGGGGTTGTGCATGATTTAAATTCGTTGTGTGGGGATGATGGAGCATAGCTAGACTATATGATTTTGTAGGGATAACTTTCTTTGGCCTTGTTATTTCAAAAGTTCATGATTACTTTGCTAGTATGCTTGAAGTATTATTGTTTTCATGTCAATATTAAACTATTGTTTTGAATCTTATGGATCTGAACGTTCATGCCACAATAAAGAAGTTACAAAGAACAAATATGTTAGGTAGCATTCCACATCTAAAATTCGGTCTTTATCACTTCCCTACTCGAGGACGAGCATGAGTTAAGCTTGGGAATGCTTGATACGTCTCCAACATATATATATAATTTTTTATTGTTCCATGCTATTATATTATCAACTTGGGATGTTTTACATGCATTTATATGTTATTTTATATCATTTTTGGGACTAACCTATTAACTCAGTGCCCAGTGCCAGTTTCTGTTTTTCCGTGTTTTTGACCTATTAACTCAGGGATACATAAGACTTGAGAACCAAGGCAGAGGGCCACGGAGGAGGCCACAAGCCCCCTAGGTGCGCCCCAGGGGGGCGCCTAGCAGGCTCGTGGTCCCCCCGTGCCTCTTTTGCCCTACCTCTTTCGCCTATAAATTCCCTAAAATACCTAAACCAACACAGAGAGCCACGAAAATACTTTTCCGCCGCCGCAAGCTTCCGATTCCGCGAGATCCCATCTGGGGACCGTTCTGGTGCCCTGCCGGAGGGGGATTCGGACACGGAGGGCTTCTTCGTCAACACCATTACCTCTGTGATGATGCGTGGGTAGTTCACCACAGACCTTCGGGTCCATAGCTAGTAGCTAGATGGCTTCTTCTCTCTCTTGGATCTTCAATACAAAGTTCTCCATGATCTTCATGGACATCTATCCGATGTAACTTTCTTTTGCGGTGTGTTTGTCGAGATCCAATGAATTGTGGATTTATGATAAGATTATCTATGAAAATTATTTGAGTCTCCCATGATTTCTTATATGCATGATTTCATATCTTTGTAATTCTCTTCGATTTATGGGTTTCGTTTGGCCAACTTGATCTATAATTCATGCAATGGGAGAAGTGCTTGGTTTTGGGTTCATACCGTGTGGTGTGCACACCTAGTGACAGAAGGGGTAGCAAGGCACGCATCATGTTGTTGCCATCAAGGGTAAAAAGATGGGGGTTATATCATATTGCATGAATTTATCCCTCTACATCATGTCATCTTGCTTAAGGCGTTACTCTGTTTGTTATGAACTTAATACACTAGATGCATGCTGGATAGCGGTCGATGTGTGGAGTAATAGTAGTAGATGCAGAAAGTATCGGTCTACTTGTCTCGGGCGTGATGCCTATATGTATGATCATTTCCTTACATATCGTCATGACTTTGCGCGATTCTATCAATTGCTCGACAGTAATTCGTTCACCCACCGTAATACTTGCTATCATGAGAGAAGCCTCTAGTGAACACTATGCCCCCCGGGTCCATTTTACACATTATATATTCAGATCTACATACAAAAATACCAAAAATAACTTGCTGCACTTTTATTTATTTATTTATATTTACCTATTATCACTATCAGATCTCACCTTGCAAGTAATCGTAAAGGGATTGACAACCCCTTTATCGCGTTGGGTGCAAGTTTATTTGTTCTTGCGCAGGTGCCTTAGTGCCTCATCTTGATACTCCTACTGGATTGATACCTTCGTTCTCAAAATGAGGGAAATACTTATCTCTACTTTGCTGCATCACCCTTTCCTCTTCAAGGGAAAAACCAACGCAAGCTCAAGAAGTAGCAGGCATCCATGGGGTCTTGGCTTTGACAAGGTTGTTTAGTGGGCTTGACGGGGATCGTGGAGTGCGATGGTGGTTTCAGCTAAGCATGGTGATGGATGTGCTCATCGAAATCAAGCAACAAAGTACTAGGTTAGTGTCGGGGATATAACCCCTCGATCTAACCTGCCATACTGGGTCAGGTCAAACCGTAGAGAAGAGAAGAAGATGGACCAAAACACCTATCCAGTAAGCTAGCTCATGGCCCAAACCAGAAGACGACGACTTAGGGTCCACAAAGGCGGATGAGGCAGGAAACATTCCTAACTTAGGAACCAATATGAAGTAGAATTTAGGTAGGTCTCGGGTGTTTATTTGACCGAGACTTTGGTGTAAACTCGAGGCCCTTACCTATATATAAAGGAGATCCCTCGAGCCACAAATACCAAGTAAGAAACTCTCGAGAGCTAGGTTAGCAATTACGCATCCTTGTAATCGAGATCCCCATCAATATAGACACAAAGCATGACGTATGTTTTTACCTCCATCGGAGGGGCCGGACCTGGGTAAATAAGCCTCCGACTCCCTATTAACCTCTTCGAATCGCCACAACGCGATGATGGCCTCACCACTAAGTCCGTTCACGAGGACATGTGCCATGAAAAAACCACGATAGTTGGCGCCCACCGTGGGGCTATCGCAAGGTGGAGTTAAGTTCTCGGAGGGAGCTCTTCCAGGGTTTTGGAGCTATGTGGTGGGTCAGATGACCAAGAGTCGCCGTGGAAAGATCTGCATTGACGATTCAAGCTGGGGTCCCGATGCCGACTCAATCGAGTATGGGTACCGGGTCCCCTTCAGCAAGATCCACATCTTCATCGGCAAGGTCAACCAAACAGCGCCCGAGCCAGACATCTGGACCAACATCGTTGAGACGGCTCGTCGCTCTCAACCCAGCCTGCATAGGGCTGGCCGAAACCACACCATGGTGGGGAACACCAGGTTAGCACATGATCTCAAATATGGGGATGTTGAAGGCCAAGTTAACAACAAGCGCAAGCGACCTGAAAGCGGGTGAGAGTCCACGGCCAGTACCAACGCTCGTATCAAAAACCAGCGGCGGAGCGGTATCCCTAAGGATCATTAGACGAATAAGGTGGCCAACTACAAGGCCATGCTCAAGGCGCTTGACTAAACATCGTACGTAGGAGAAGCTGACCAATCATTCATGGGAGGACTTCCATATCATGTGAGTTTTCCAAACCGGATTCTCGAGAAGCACAAAGAGGAATGTCCGGGTCAGGATACCCCTGGTGGGTCATCTGGGGACCTCAAACAGCCAAGTAGTGGACAATACCATGTCTTCACTTCCAATGCTTGCAAACAAGACATAAAGGTCAAAAATAGAGCTATTAGCAGGGTGGAGCCTGTGATTCCCGAGTATCTACGATTGTTTGAGAAACCAATCACCTGGAGCCGACAGGATCACCCTCCCCGAATTGAAAACCCCAGAGATCTGGCTTTGGTGGTTGCGCCTCAAGTGGGTGGCTATAACCTCTCAAGGGTCCTCATGGATGGAGGAAGCATCATCAACATAATATATTATGACACCTTTCGGCGGATGAATCTCCCTAACAGCAGCTTGGAGACTACAACCACCGTTTTCCATGGCATCGTTCGTGGGAAGTCGGCATATCCAGTCGAGCAAATTAAGCTCGACGTGGCCTTCGGCAATGAGCACAACTACATGATCAAGCCCTTGACTTTCCAAGTGGTGAAGATACAAAGCCCCTATCACGCTCTCTTTGGAAGACCGGCTTACGCACGTTTCATGGCTCGCCCCTGTTATGTCTACCACAAGATTAAGATGTCGGGTCCCAACAGCACTATCACAGTGGAAGGAGACAGGAAAACAACTCAGGAATGTGAGAAAGGGGATGCAGCCTATGCTGAGTCGGCATGCGCTGCTGAAGAACTAAAGTTTTACACAACAAATGTCGACCCGGACGACATGAGTCCTCTCAAGAAGCCAACGAATTAGTCCGAAGAACCTCTCAAGTCTAAGCCGACTGAAGATACTTAACAACTTGACTTCATCCCAAGCGACTCATCCAAGCAGTTCACCATTGGGACTGGTTTGGATCCTAAATAGTAAAGCTCGCTCATCGAGTTCATCCTTGAGAATCGGGACATCTTTGCATGGAAGCCTTCTGACATGCATGGAGTATCGAGGGAACTCGCTGAGCACCATCTTAATGTGGATCCAAAGATGAAATAGTAAGGAAATATCTCCGTTGTTTTAACGAGTAAAGACACAAGGCTATTGGGGAAGAGGTAGCTTAGCTACTAGCTGTCAGGTTTATCATTGAAGTTTTTCATCCTGAATGGCTGGCTAACCCGATGCTTGTTCTGAATAAAAACGGCATGTGGTGCATGTGTTTTCATTACACGGACCTCAACAAAGCCTTTCCAAAAGATACTTTTGCCCTCCCGTGCATTGATGACATCATTGACTCTATGGCGGGTTGCGAGCGATTGTGCTTTGTGGATGCGTACTCGGGCTGTCATCAGATCAAAATGGCTAAGGAGAGTCAGGAGAACACGGCTTTTATAACCCCCTTTGGTGCCTTATGCTAGGTTTCTATGCCTTTTGGGCTTAATAGCACGGGGTGACTTACCACCAACCCTGAGGACCTCCCGCGGGCCACGCCACCGTTGTATGTGTGCGATGACATGGAGGGACTGGTCGCGGAGAAGCTCGTCTTCCATGACTTGGGGCTCGTCGGGTCACACAAGGGCTCCCCCATCATGGTGTCATCCTCGGGCGATGACGGCAACAAGCGGGACTTAGAAGCAAACGAAGGGGAGGACGACGTCGGCCGGATTCCAACACCCATCCTCCATTCGTCCTTGCGCAACCTCGGGGTCGATGTTGCTGCAGACGAGCTCCACGCGATTCACCCTAGGCCCGTGGTGGCCGACCCGCTAGATGTGGGAGCCTCTAACGATTGTGTGGCGCCTCCCCTGGCGACGGGTGTGCCTCTCCCGGGGGCCCCTCAGGCCCCTAGATAAGAGGGAGGCCAGGGCAAGGTTGCCGGGGACCGCGTCGAGTGCCCCTCTGGTGGTTGCGGGGTGACACGTGAAGGTGGCAGGGGTGCGTCGCCTGCCATCAAGAAGAACTGGATGTGGGCCGCCGGAGACGAGTAAGTACATTAGCCCATCTTCATGCTATTCTTCGATGATTGATTTACTCAGGCCATTCCTTCTTCGGCGAAAGCGCCCTCGCATCAGCGAGGATAAGAAGAAGAAGGCTGCCATTGGGGCGAGGGTGACACAAGTCTCAAAGGAACCCTCGTCCATTGGTCAGGGTCTCAGCAGGCACGGGGGCAGCTTGCAACGGCCGGGCACCGTGCTCGGGCGCATGGGCGTCACTGTAGCTCCAAGCGTCCCCTCCATGCGGCGAGGGGACGCGAGCGTTGAGGTCATGATGGCACAGCCGCGAGCGCCACCAGCCAAGGCCGGGCGGTCCAGCCCCCGACACCAACTGTCGAGGTCGCGGCCACCCTCGGGGCCCTGGAGGTGGATGCGAAGGCCTCTGCAAGTGCGCTGCGGACGCATGATGTGGGGGAGAACCCAGAGCCCTCTATTCCTCAAGCAGAGGGCGTCGGGGGCGCCTATTTATGGCAGCGGGCAGCGCCATGATGGCGTCCATCGGGAGGCCCTTGCCCTAGTGGGTCAGGATGTAATGTTTAGGCATGGGGCCCTGACTAACGCCAGGGACGTGCTTTCCCAGCTAGAGGTTGATTTTCGGGATGTTGAGGTGCGCTTGGCCGTGGAGTGCACGAGTTTGGCCATGAGGTGGCGCCAACTTGAGACCTCCGCCAAGGAGGCCCAAGGCAAGGCCGAGGCCATTCGCGCAAAGGGCCAGCGGGAGGCCGCCAAGGCGAAGGCCGCCCGTGCGAGCGCTCTTGTTGAGAGAGAGGCTTTCACCAAGCGTTGTGAAGAAACGGAGGCCAGCCTGAAGGCGCTTCAGGAGGCCGTCAAGGCCCACGAGGCGAAGCTTGCAGATCAAGACTGTGAGCTAGCGAAGGTGGCAACCGAACAGGCTGTGGAGCGTCGGCACCTAGAGGTGCTACAGGGTAAGGTGGACGAGGCCCAGGATGTCCATGTCCAAAAAGTCTCCAAGGCCAACGCCAAGCTGGCCACCCAGGAGGAGGAGATCTAGGATGTTGCCGATGCGAAGGCGGCAGCAGACCATGTCGTGCTCTCCTCTGTGGAACTCAATGCCCGCGAGGCCATGAGCTCTATCTGCAAGGTAGAGCATGAGTCTCCCTTCATCCCTCAGGACGCCAGCTACGCTAAGTTTTCCTCCGAGCTCGTGAAGGATCTAGAGGGTGCAGCCAAGAAGGTGGACGACATCCTGGAGGAGTGTTGCGACCTTTTCTCTATGGCGGCGACACGCGTCTTCAGCCATCTCCTCCTTCGTGATCCCCGGTTCGAGTTCAAGGAGGTGATGGGCCCCGTTCCCGAGGAATCGTGTTATGACTTGGCGACCACCATGGAGGGCCACGTGAACATGCTGCCTGGAAACTTCTTCTCTGGCGATGGAAAGGAGCCTGGCGAAGAGCCTCCTGTCCTTGTCGTGAAATGGATTACTCTTGCCTCCAGGAGGTGTCAAACAATAGTTTGATCATATGGAATAATTTGAAATCTATAATAAGTATTTGTGATACGTAATTTCTTTTTCCCTGCTTGGTTTCCCTCTTGCTTGCCTTTGTGCTCTGCGTCGGCAGGGCCCAGCCCTGCGGGAATCTCAATTGCCACTGGAGCACCAGGAGGTGAGAGGCTATAGGACTAGTGAAGGTTCCTGAGATGCGATGCTCAAGATCCTGCCTTAACTTGCAAGCGACTCGCTTGACGGCTTTCGCGTTCACCATTGGGGGCCTTTGCACTCTGCGTCGACAGGGCCCAGCCCTGCGCATATCTCAACCACCACTGGAACGCTAGGGTGTGAGAGGCTACAAGACTAGTGAAGGATCTTGAGACGCGATGCTCAAGAACCCCCTTTACGCGCAAGTAGATCTCTCGAGGGCCCTAGTACTCACTGTCGGGAGCCTTTGTGCTCTGCATCGACAGGGCCCATCCCTATGCGTATCTGAACCACAACTGGAACGCCAGGGGTGAGAGGCTACAGGACTAGTGAAGGTTCCTCACACACGATCTTCAAGAACCCCCGCCCCTTGACGTGCAAGCAGCTCACATTCTGTGACGAGAGCGTTTGTAATCTGCATTGACAGGGCCCAGCCCTACGTGTATCTCAAGCTCCAGTGGAACGCCAGGAGGTGAGAGGCCATAGTACTAGTGAAGGTTCCTGAGACGCGATGCTCAAGAACCCCCCCCCCCTGATGCCCAAGTGGCTCTCATCCGGACGAATTGGCCAGAGTGACGTGCGCTAGCCTGCTTATGCTTGGGTGTTGCATGGGAAACTAGACACCAAGGACCCCAGGAGGTGACGTGCACGGGGGTAAGCCCACAAGAAAGAGCTTGACCACTTGGATTTTTCAGCGCTGCAGGAACTAACCCGAGAATAGGCACCGTGTCCTAGTCCCCGCCCGTGCGAGGTACAAGGGAAGATGGTGAGCATGGAGATCTAACGATGCTCCCCAGTGTGATGCATGGGGCTTCCACTAGGGCATGGGCATAGTCGCGGTTCGATAGTAATTCTGCCAGCGTGGATCATGGGGACTTCCACTTGGGCTTGGGCAGGAGCACTCCACCGAGGCCACGAACCGCCTCATCGTGGGCTTCCACTTAGGAGGATCTGAGGCGTGTATGGCCCCAAACTCATTATTACGTGAGAGTGTCACGGGCGGCGATTACAAAGGTGTCGTACAATCCAAACACAAGGCTCAGGAGCTCCTAGTCTCAGTATTTAGGCGGATTGCGCCTCATTCTTTACGCATCAGCGCGATTACGGGACCTGTGACATGGGGGTGATACACGTCGGGTGATCGTCGCGAGGCCACAACACGAAGATGTTTGGCACTAAGGACCCCAGAAGGTGACGTATATGGGGGTAATCCCTTCACACACAGCTCAATCACTCGGATTTAGCGATGCTGTAGGGTCGAACCCGAGCACTGAGGCCATGCCAGGTTCCTTCATGGCATGATCACACAAAAATCACCCGCTACATGGCACCCGAGGCGACGAAGCGCCAAACCAATAGCAATGCATTTCAAGCGAACAACATAAGCTTTGAAGGGAAATAACGGGATTTACCATACAATCAAAAAGCAAGAATTCCGCGAGGGCGTACACTCACGCGTGAGGAAAACGCATCTCGAAGGGTGCTCTAGATTTCAAACGAAACAAAACTACACTAGGAAACCACGTTATCATGGGAGCTCTAGGTTGCATGACAAAGCACGTTGTGAAGGCCGGCCCCTTAGGGGTCGGCTGCCTCCCGCAGCCCTCGGGGCTCGCGAGGTCCTGGTGCCACGTGAGGCGCGAGTGCGAGCCATGCCAACCTTTGGAAGGTAGCACCGGTGTTCTCTAGGCCGAAGGGCATGTGAACACTGTCGGTGGCGGCGCCTCGGCCTAGCCCCATGCGCAAAGGACAGAAGGAGCTTCGGGAGGTGACTCCACTGAGGCCCGCGACATCGACGCACAAGCACACCTCTCCGGTCCTCCCGGGAGCGACGATTCTCCTGATGAAGCGCTCTGTGCAACAGTAACCGTGCATGACGCACGCCTCCGGTAGCTTGTTGATCTCGTGGGCGATGAAATCCTATACCTTTGGCACCTCACGCCATACCCCTTTCTCGTGAGGGCGCGCGTTGAGCCGTGCCTCCAGGTGGTGCCCGAGCACCTCTCCCGATGTAGCACCCGGGTCAGACGCCTTCCACGTGGAAGCCATTGAGCCCAACCCGAGGGAGGTGTCACGCGCGCCTTCCTATGCCGGAAGGGGAAAGCGCCCTCAGCATGCACGGGGCTTGCGGACCTGGCCTTGGCCACCAGACCCTTTGCCTCGGCGGAGCTAGAGGCGGGAAGCGACTTCTTCTTCCTCGGGGGTGCGACCTCGCAAGGCACATCACCCCAAACATCGTCGGAGCACTCTGCTGCAGCGGTTGTGTAGGCGCACTTGAGGGAGCAGACTACGTCCATTTTGTTCCAGATGATGGTGATAATGCCACTGCAACCCGGCATCTTGAGGATGTTGTAACCGTGATGGGTTTCCACCATGAACTTGGCCAGCACCGGGTAGCCTAAGATGGCGTTGTATGGGAGGCCAATGTGCGCCATGTCGAAGTTGATGTGCTCAATGTGATAGTTGTCGCGCGTGCCGAAGGTGACCGGGAGGCAGACATGCCCCAGCGGAGTATTGGAGCCGTCGGTCACCTCGGGGAACGGCCTGGCCGGCCTCAGTTGGTCATACGGCACCTGGAGCGAGTCGAAGGTTTCTACGGAGAGCACATTGGGGCTCGCGCCTCCATCGATCAGAGTCTTGGTTACCACGACGTTGCTCCTAGTGGGAGTGCACATCATGGGGAGCGTTCCTGCAACAGAGGCAGAGTTGAGGTTGTCTGTGGTGTCAAAGGTGATGGTGTACTGGGACCACTTGAGGGGCTTTGTAGCCCCCGGCCTCGGGAGCGTGGCGTTCACCTCACGAGAAAGCTGCTTGAACTAGCTATTCGACAAGGGAGTATGGGCTTCATACGTCTCCAACGTATCTACTTTTTCGAACTCTTTTACCCTTTTTTAGACTATAATTTTCATGATTTGAACGGAACTAACCCGGACTGACGCTGTTTTCAGCAGAATTGCCTTGGTGTTATTTTTGTGCAGAAATAAAAGTTCTCAGATTGACCTGAAAATTTACGGACAATAATTTTGGAATTAATAAAAATAATGGTGAAAGAATCAACTAGAGAAGGGCCACCACGTGGCCACAAGCCTACAGGGCGCGCCCCTGTCTTGGGGGGCCCTGTGGCTCCTCCGACCTTGTTTCCACTTCCATATATTCCTATTCAGGGAGGAAAAATCAAGGAGGAGAGTTCATCGCGTTTTACGATATGGAGCCGCCGCCACCTCATGTTCTTCCTTGGGAGGGCAGATCTGGAGTCTGATTTGGGCTCCGAAGAGGGGAAATCAACGTCGTCGTCATCACCAACCATGCTATATCACAAATTTCATGATGCTTTCCGCCATTCGTGATTAATTCCATCGTAGGCTTGTTGGACAGTTATGGGTTGGATGATATCTACCATGTAATCGAGTTAGTTTTGTTAAGGTTTGATCCCTAGTATCTACTATGTTCTGAGATTGATGTTGCTATGACTTTGCTATGCTTAATGCTTGTCACTAGGGCCCGAGTGCCATGATTTCAGATATGAACCTATTATGTTTTCATGAATATATATGTGTTCTTGATCCTATCTTGCAAGTTGTAGACACCTATTACGAGTTATGATCTGCATACCCTAGGGTGACAATAACTGGGATTCTTTCCGGTGATTACCGTAGTTTGAGGAGTTCATGTATTCACTAAGTGCTAATGCTTTGGTCCGGTTCTCTATTAAATGGAGGCCTTAATATCCCTTAGTTTCCATAAGGGCCCCGTTGTGACGGGAGTGTAGGACAAAAGATGTCATGCAAGTTATATTCCATAAGCATGTATGACTATATATGGAATACATGCTTACATTACATTGATGAATTGGAGCTAGTTCTGTATCACCCTATGTTATGATTGTTGCATGATGAATGCCATCCGACATATTTATCCATCACTGATCCATTGCCTATGAGCTTTCCACATATTTATCTTTGCTAAGTTACTTTTCCGTTGCTATTGTTACAATCACTACAAAACTGCTACTGTCACGTTTCCCACTGTTATCGTTACTTCTGTACTACTTTGCTACTAAATACTTTGCTGCATATATTAAGTGTTTCAGGTGTGGTTGAATTCACAACTCATCTTCTAATACTCGAGAATATTCTTTGGTTCCCCTTGAGTCGAATCAATAAATTTCGGTTGAATATTCGACCCTCGAAAAGTGTTGTGATCCCCTATACTTGTGGGTTATTAATACATTTTTTGGTGCCGTTGCTGGGGAGCATAGCTCTATTCTTTGAGTCACTTGGAATTTATATCTTTTGATCACTATGAATAATATGAAAGACGCTAAAACCAAGATCTACCCCTCAACTACAAGGACAGCTAAGGAACTGCCATCTAGCTCTGCGCTTGATTCACCTTTTGTTATGAGTAAATTTGCGACACCACCACCTGCTACTAAATCTAATATGTCGCACGTAATTGATGATGCTACTTTTGTTATGCATGATGCTTATGAGGATACATTGCTTGATACTATTGTGCCACTTGGTGAATTTCTTGATGAACAAATTGCTAGAGTGAATGCTGAAACTAATGATATTTCTCAATCTCATGAAATTATTGAAACTGAACACTATGATGTACCTGCTAGATCTAGCTCTCCTAGATATGAATTACCTAATATACCTAAGAGTTATGTTATGGAACGACAAGTAGCTAGGGACTTTTCTACTTGTAAGTATAGAGATGATCTTAATAAATTGCTATGCAAGTGGAAGGGAAAATATTTGAATGCTAGAATGCAATATGATCCCAAGTTTGCTACTTCACCTATCTTTGTTACTGATAAGGATTATGAATTCTCTGTCGATCCTGAGTTAATTACTTTGGTAGAATCTGAAACTATTGTGGCACACCATACTAAATTGAATGATATACCCACCCTATTTACTCATGTGGAAAAAAATCGTTATTGCTACATTCTTAAGTTGTTTCCGTTCTCATTAAAGGGTGATGATAAGATATGGTTTAATTCTCTTGCTCCTGGTTGTGTGTGTAGTCCCTAGGGTATGTTATTTTACTTCTCTGAAAAGTATTTTCCTGTCCATAAGAAACAAGCTACCGTGCAGAAAATATTTAAGTTTGTGCAGATTCAAGAAGAGAGGCTTCTCGAGTTGGGGGAGGCTTCTCGAGTTACTTAATGCTTTGCCTGATCACCCTCTCAAGAAAAATGAAATACTTGATATCTTTTATAATGGACTAACTGATGCTTCTAGGGCCTACCTAGATAGTTGTGCTGGTTGTGTTTTCACGGACCAAACTGTTGAACAAGCTGAACTACTATTGAATAATATATTGAGCAATGATAATGATTGGACCATTTCCGAAGGACCTCCAAAATCAACTCCAAAGAAAAGAGGTATTCTATTTCTCAGTCCTTAAGATATGCAAGAGGCATAGAAATCTATGAAAGAAAAAGGTATTAAAGCTGAAGATGTTAAGAATCTACCACCTATTGAACAAATACATGGTCTTGATAACCCAGCACAGGTAGTTGAGGTAAATTCTCTTCGTAGATTTGATGAAGGTGATATTCCTAATAATAAGTCTGCTAGCCAATGCTTGGATGAATTTGATAACTTTGTTGTTAAAAAAATTCAATGCTTATGTTAGTAGACAATTGAAACATAATGCTTAAATGCTTGATCGCTTCGGTGATTATATGAGTAGAACTGTTAATGACCTTAGGCTTATTCGTAAACATGCTTCCATGGTAATTACTCAAGTAGAACAAGTACTTAAGGCACAAAATGATTTGCTCAATGAAATGATTAGTAAGAACAATGATCATTCTGTTAGAGTTGTGACTAGATGTGGTAAAATGACTCGGGAACCTTTGTATCATGAGGGCCATCTTAAGAGAATTGAGCAAGATTCTCAGAGAGTTAATACTGATGCACCCGGACCTTCTAATAAAACGAAAAAGAATGATGATAGGACTTTGCATGCTGCTAGTGAACCTGTTGTAGAGTCACATGAAAACCAAAAAGATACCTCTATTTCTGATGTTGAGACACAATTTGGTAATGAACATGAACCTAGTGATAATATTAATGATGATGTTCATGTCGATGCTCAACCAAGTAATGACAATGATGTGGAGGTTGAACCTGGTGTTGATCTTGATAACCCACAACATGGGAATAAGAGATATGACAAAAGAGATTTTATTGTTAGGAAGCACGATAGAGAAAGAGAACCATGGGTTCATAAACCCATGCCCTTTCCTCCTAAATCATCCAAGTAGAAGGATAATGAGGATTTTGAGTGCTTTGTTGAAATGTTGAGACCTGTATTTTTACGTATGCGTTTAACTGATATTTTGAAAATGTCTCCTTATGCTAAGTATATGAAAGATATTGTTACAAATAAAATAAAGATACCGGAAGCTGAGTTTTCCACCATGCTTGCTAATTATACTTTTAAGGGTGGAATACCAAAGAAACTAGGAGATCCCGGAGTACCTACTATACCATGCTCTATTAAAGGAAATTATGCTAAAATTGCTTTATGTGACCTTAGAGCTGGTGTAAGTGTTATGCCGTTCTCTTTAGATCGTAGACTTGATTTTAATAAATTGACACCTACTGAAATCTCTGTGTAAATGGGTGATAAATCAACTGCTTTACCCATCGGTATTTGTGAGGATGTGCCTATTGTGGTTGCAAACGTTACTATCCTAATGGACTTTGTTATTCTTGATATTCCCGAGGACGACAGTTTGTCGATAATCCTTGGTAGACCCTTTGTGAATACTGCAGGGGCTGTTACTGTCTGCAACAAAGGCAATGTTACTTTTCATGTTAATGGTAATGAGCATACGGTACACTTTTTAAACAAACAACCTCAAGTTCATAGTATCAACTCCATTGAAAAAATTCCAACGTTTACTATTGGAGACTTCGAATTCCCTCTTCCTACTGTCAAAAAGAAATATGATATACTTATTGTTGGGGACATGCAGGTCCCCATTGAGCTAACCTAGTGCTATTCGAAAGTTCTCTGGTTCCATGTCATTCAAAAAAGTTTGTCAATAAGACTTGATCAACGTTATTGATGGATTCTTTTTGACGGGCATGAGATGGATGAATTTAGAAAGAACAATCTTCTGTACCCAACTTTCATTTTCTATTCCTTAGTTTCAATTTAGTAAAAATGCTATTATTTCTCTGTTTTCTGTTTTATCCGTGCAATAGAAAATGACTTGAAAATAACAATTCTCAGAACTCCCTGAAAATTTAGTATGATTTGTTCTGGAATATTTAAGAATTTTTGGCCCTGAGAACACATCAGGGGGCTGCACCGGTGGGCCACAAGCCTGCAGGGTGCGGCCACCGCCATGGGCGCGCCCCTGGCTTATGGGTCCCACGTGGGGCCCCTTCACTTATTCCAGTACCCATCCACGTCGTATTCCTCCACAAAAAATCTAAACATTGGTTAAACCCCTGTTTTAGCTCATCTTGCTGCCATTTTCGATCTCATTGCTCAAAGCTCTATTTGCAAAACTATTTTAGGGGATTGTTCATCGGTATGTGACTTCTCCATTAGTCCAATTAGTTTTTGTTCTAGTGCAAATTTTTGATGATGTGGTGACCTTGTTCTTCAGCTTGCATGTCAAACTTGTAGAGTCCGAAGTAGTTTTCGATGCATGATATAGCTTCTAGGCACTTGTGGGAGTAGTTGCTATAAGTTTTGATTGATTTTTGTTCATCTTTATGTGGAGTCACTAAAAATTTCATATTTATTTTTTAGAGAAAGAAAAGATGAGGAGATTGTTGAGAGGATCTTCACGCCCGGGTTTTAAAGAAAATGAAAATGAGAAGCCTAGATACAATATATTTCGCACCGCGGAAGTTCGACCATGTGAATGGCCAAGTGAGGCATTCTTGAGGGCGGCCGGAATTTGTGAAGATTTCTACTATCTAGCAGAAAATGCAGGCATCACTGACTCCCTCAATGCTAAGTGTGACTAGTATCTCCTACTTACTAATACTTTCGTGCAAAATTTTCACTTTTATCCTAGGAACAATCCTCCCATGGTAGAATTTTGTCACACCCTGTTTTCACTTCCAACTTTCTCTGTAATGCAAAAATCTGACCTTATTAAAACTTTTTCAAAAACTAATGTTCTGAGTGCCATAATTGTGATTGTATGCTTGTGTGCTTGATCATGTGATAATCAAAACCACATTCCACAATATTGAATTGTTTCCAAAATCCTTTTCTGCTTTCAGATCAGGGTAAAACCCTAGTTTGAGTTGCACTACATGCCCTTGATGGAATGGAGTGTTCTCAACCAAAGTTGGTGATTTGATTCTAGTACTATTTTGGTACTCCAAAACCACAAAATAATTATTTTGCGAATTATTTTTCTAATTTAATTGCATGTCCATTTGTGAGGCCAAAAATGGTATTCCTATATGGAAAAATACTTTTCTGCCTTAGAAAAATCTGATTAAATTTGGAGATGATGAGAAGGACATATATTTTCCATACATAAGATTTTTAACCCCTATTAATATTATTATTATTTGAGTAAAACCCTGAAAACCATTTCTGTTTGTTTTGACCTTTTGAAATATTTCCAAAGGAAATATTCTCAATAAATTCCTAGAAAATTCCAGTGGTATCCCTAAACCATATTTGGTGTCCACATAAAGTTTCACTTTTATCCATGGTGATTAAGGACCCCAAATAACTGCAAAACACCTTCTATCCAGATGGAAGTTAGAGCAACTCTACATAGCAAAGTTTGTCCAATGATGATGAAACTTTGGAGGAGTGTCTAATACCTCAAATGAGGGTTCCACACCAAAAATGGGATTTGTGGGACTTAGTTTGCCCACACTCTCTTTGGAAGGAACATATCTGGTCAAATGGTGAAGTTTTCAAGTTTACAAAGCTAAACTTGTCCAATGGAGCTCAAACTTGGTGAAACCCCATGTTTTAGCACCAAACCCAATCGTGTTAAGTTGCAGAACCAGTGGTCGGGTGCAACCACCCCAAACCACTCTCGAGCACCTTCTGGCAGATGGGTAAAAGCCCCTCTAACCATAGCTAAACCCAACCCCTTTGCCCCAAACTCGCAGATTAGGTGGCGAGTATCAATTGCCAGCCCCAGTCAACTGGCCCCTCTCTGGTTCAAAGTAGAAATGCCAAAATCTCCATTCTAAGCTTCAGTTCAAAGCCGACAGGACATGTTTCTCTTGTCTCCCTTGACCAGCCGAAGCTCCCACGGGACTTCAATGGCTAGCCTCATTGCAGTGAGTGCCTAGGACATGCTAGACACGTCCAAAGCACCTCAGAGCGCACCAGCATGCCGTGGCATGCCAAAACTGCACTCTGGGCGCTCTACAGAGAAATCCAAGGTGGGGGCGACGCCCTCGGCCAGTTCTAGCCTCCCTCGAGGTGTCCAACTTCTTCCCCGACAACCCCTCTGCATCGAGCAACCATCAGGGCCCCTCCTCTCCGTGTTAGAGCTTGTTCAACGCGTGCCCGCGTGCACCAGTACCGGCTAGAGTTGCGCAGCCACTGATGCTCGACTCACCTCTCTCTCCCTTCCTTGTACTAGGTTTTAGCAGTCCAAAACCACGTCCTGAGACCGTGGTATCGACCCCAGCTTCTATTGCATCCCCAAGCGCGCCACGGTGAGTCATCGGTGCTCCCGGGTCGGCTCACCCTCGCGGGCCTATAAATAGCCCTCCCCTCGCTCCAGCACCCCTCAGAAAGCATCGCAGCAACCTCTAGCACCTCCCTAGCCACCTCACCAAGCCAGCAGAGCCCCGGAGCTCGGGATCGACTGAGACCCCTCCGCCTCAGAGCTCCGGTCGATCTCCAGCTACACGACGGCTCATGTGTCCCTCTGCCTACCAAACCACTCCCCTTGACCTGAGGGAGATTTCCCCCAAATTTCCCAAACTAATCCATGCCCCTAGCTACCCCCTCGACCTTCGCCCGAAACTCCTCCGCCACGGCCTCCTCGTCGCCGATGAAGCTGAGCCTCTCTGTCGTTGTTCCGACCACCAGCCGGTAGGCGACGACGAGTCGGACCCATTTCCGTCTTCGTTGGGGCCCGAGGACGACGGTAGCCATGCCGGTGTGCTCCTCCTCCTCTTTGGCCAGAGGTAGGAGATGACCCCGACAGGTGTGCCCCACCTCTCGGTGGCCCAGCTCTCTCTCCCTCGCTTCCAGCAGCCGCTGACCGCAGGGGCCTGCTACTGCAACAAAAGACCTTCCAATGGCGCCAGAAATAGGCACGTTGTCGGGAAATTATCTTGACGTGCTCCTCCCGGCAACGGCGCCAGAAATAGGGGTGTTGCTTGATACTCCTCAGCAACGGCACCAGGAATCCTTCAGGTGCGGCTACGCCTTAAGGGACTTCCTAGGCAAGTATGCAAAGGATTTCCCCCGTGGCCTTGGAGCCTTGCGTTGGTGTTCCCTCGAAGCGGAAAGTGTGATGTAGCATAGCGGTGGTAAGTATTTCCCTCGGTTTGAGAACCAAGGTATCAATCCAGTGGAGGAGTATCTCAAGATCCTCCACAAACACAAAAGCTTGCTCCCAACGCTAGGAAGGGGTTGTCAATCCCTTATAGATTATTTGCCAAGTGAGAACTGAAAGCAACAAAGTGACAAGCAAAGTAAAAAAGCGAAGGTGTAAATGATGGATGTGAATAGACCCGGGGGGCCATAGTGTTTACTAGTGGCTTCTCTCATAAAAGCAAGTAGACGGTGGGTGAACAAATTACTATCGAGCAATTGATAGAACCGCGCAAAGTCGTGACGATATCTATGGCAATGATTATATCTATACGCATCACGTCCAAAACAAGAAGACCGATACTGTCTGCATCTACTACTATTACTCCACACGTCGACCGCTACCCAGCATGCATCTAGTGTATTAAGTCCATAAGAACAGAGTAACGCCTTAAGCAAGATGACATGATGTAGAGGGATAATCTCAAACCAATGATGTAAACCCCATCTTTTTACCCTTGATGGAAACTACTTAATGTGTGCCTTGCTGCCCCTACTATCACTGGGAAAGTTCACCACATGGTAGAACCCAAAACCAAGCACTTCTCCCATTGCAAGAATCATAGATCTAGTTGGCCAAACAAAACCCAAGACTCGGAGAGACTTACAAGGATATCAAATCATGCATATAAGAAATCAGCAAAGACTCAAATATATATCATAGATAATCTGATCACAAATCCACAATTCATCGGATCTCGACAAACACACCGCCAAAGAAGATTACATCGGATAGATCTCCATGAAGATCATGGAGAACTTTGTATTGAAGATCCAAGAGAGAGAAGAAGCCATCTAGCTACTAACTACGGACCCGTAGGTCTGAAGTGAACTACTCACGAGTCATTGGAGGGGCGATGATGATGATGATGAAGCCCTCTAACTCCAAAGTCCCCTCCGGCAGGGCGCCGGGAAGGGTCTCTAGATAAGATCTCGCGGAAACGGAAGCTTGCGGCGGTGGAAAAGTATTTTTGAGGCTCCCCTCATTTTTTGCTGAAATTTTGGGAATATATAGGCCAAGGATCTAGGTCACGGGGCGGCCAGGGAGGCCACAAGCCCTGACACCGCCGCCTCCCCCTGGTGGCGGAGTGGGAGCTTGTGGGCTCCCTCGAGCCCACCTGGCTTGGCCCAGAGGCCCCTGATCTTCTTCCGTTCGGGAAATAATCATTTTGGTGATTTTATTCCGTTTGGACTCCGTTCCAAAATCAGATCTGGAAAGAGCCAAAAACACAAAAAAACAGGAACTGGCACTTGGCACTGAATTAATAAGTTAGTCCCAAAAAAGATATAAAAGGTACATAAAACATCCAAAGATGACAAGATAACAACATGAAACTATCAAAAATTATAGATACGTTTGAGACGTATCAAGCATCCCCAAGCTTAACTCCTGCTCGTCCTCGAGTAGGGAAGTGATAAAGAATGAATTTTTGATGCTTTCATGCTACCTAGCATAGATGTCCTTTGTAACTCCTCTTATGTGACGTGAATGTTCAGATCCATTAGATTCAAAACAATAGTTTGCTATTGACGTGGAAACAATAATAATTCAAGCAAACTAGCAAGGTAATCATGAACTTTCAAAATAACAAGGCCAAAAGAAAGTTATCCCTACAAAAGCATATAGTCTGGCTATGCTCTATCATCATTGCACAACCAATTTAAATCATGCAGAACCCCGGTATTGCCCAAGTAATTGTTTCACACCTTTACTTTCTCAAACCTTTTCAACTCTCACACAATACATGAGCTTGAGCCATGGTTATAGCACTATAGATGGTGTGGAATGTGGTGGAGGTTGCAAGATAAAAAGGAGAAGATAGTCACATTAACTAGGCATATCAATGAGCTGTGGAGATTCTCATCAATAGATATTAATGTGAATGAGGAGGGATTGCCATACAAATGATGCACTAGAGCTACGAGTATGTGAAAGCTCTTCAAGAAAACTAGTGGGTGTGCATCCAACTTGCTTGTTCACGAAGACCTAAGGCAATTTTGAGGAACCCTATCATTGGAATATACAACCCAAGTTATATAATGAAAATTTCCCACTAGCTATATGGTGGTGACAAAACGGGAGACTCTCAATCATGAATATCATGGTGCTTAATATGCACAAGTGTGGAAAAAGTGGTAGCATTGTCCCTTCTCTTTTTTCTCTCATTTTTTTGGTGGGCTCTTTGGCCTATTTTTTTTATTTTGGTGGGATTCTTTGGCCTCTTTTATTTCCTCACATGGGACAATGCTCCATTAATAATGATCATCACACTTTCAACTCAAACCTTAGAGCAACTATGACTCTATATGGAATGCCTTCGGTAGTGTACCGTGGCAATGATCTAGCATGGCATAAACATCAATGGAAACATCATGCTAGCTATCTTACGATCATGCAATGGCAATGTAGACGTGTTGGCACATGTCATGGTGGTAGTTGCATGGCAATATATCTCGGAATGACTTTGAAAAAGCCATAGTAGGTAGGTATGGTGGCTGTTTTGAGGGAGGCTGATGGTGGGTTTTGTGTACCGGCGAAACTTGCACGGCACTAGGAAGATAGTGATGGTGGAAGGTGAAAGTGCATCTAAACCATGGACTCAACATTAGTCATGAAGAACTCATATACTTGTTGCAAAAGTTTTATTAGTAATCGAAACAAAGCATTCAACGCATACTCCTAGGGGAAGGGTTGGTAGGTATAAACCATCGCGCGATCCCGACCGCCACGCAGAGGATGACAATCAATATACTAATCATGCTCAGATTTCATCACATAGCGGTTCACCATACGTGCATGCTACGGGAATCACTAACTTCAACCCAAGTATTTCTAGATCCACAACACCTTACAAGCATGACTTCAATATCACCATAACCACAACTCAAAATTAATTGAGATGAATCAAACTTCTCTAACTATTCAATGCACATGAAGGTGGAAGTTTTCGTATCCCTTTGGATAACTACCCCTTTTGAGACTACTTTCAAAGCATAGATCAACTACCAAGCCATGCACCAATGTGCTCGAAAATATATAAGTGAAGCACACAGAGCAAAAGTATCTAGCTCAAAAGATATAAGTGAAGCACATGTGAGCTGAATTGTCTACCAAAAGATATAAGTGAAGCTCGACAAAATCACGGTGAGTGCATGTCTCTCTCTAGGTGTGCAGCAAGGATGATTGTGACACAAAAAAAATAAAAGACTCCTACGATACAAGACGCTCCAAGCAAAAACACATAACATGTGGTGAATAAAAATATAGCCCCAAGTAATGTTACCGATGGATTGAAGACGAAAGAGGGGATGCATTCCCGGGGCATCCCCAAGCTTAGGCTTTTACAGCATCCATGAATATCTTGGGGTGCCTTGGGCATCCCCAAGCTTGAGCTCTTGCCACTCTTTATCTTTTTGTCCATAAGAACTTCACCCAAAACTTCAAAACTTCACAACACGAAACTTAAACAGAAACTCGTGATAACATTAGTATGAGAAAGCAAACCACCACTTGATTAGGTACTGTAGCATACTTAAATTCTACTTATACTGATGTTGGGTTACTGTATTTTCAATCTTCCATGGCTAATACCCCCCGATACTATCCATAGTTTCATCAAAATAAGCAACCAACACAACAAAAAAAGAATCTGTTAACAGCAGACCAGTCTGTAGCAATCTGTATATTTCGTATACCTCTTGTACTTCAAAACTTCTGACACATTACGACAGTCTGAATAATTTGCGTAGCAATCAGCAGCAAAAATAATCAACTCAATAGCTCTTACAGAAAAAAAAATGAAAATTTGTTTCGTGAGCAGAAAGTTTCTGTCTTTTCTAGCATGACCAAACGATCATCCCCAAGACTAATCATAACGGTTTTGCTTGGCACAAACGCAAAAAGAAACACAAAAAACACAATCATAACAGAATTATGAAAGTGTGGAAATCACAAAATATAAAGAAAAAGGATAGATTCGTTGGGTTGCCTCCCAACAAGCGCTTTTGTTTAACGCCCTTAGCTAGGCAAAAAGTGATGGAATCACGTATAGTCATCTTTGGTGCTCAAACCATAGGTAGTGTGATCATTTATCATCTTAAGATTTTCAACTTTATTGGATGACTCACCACTAGCTTTAGGAACAAAAACAAGCTTGACGGTCTTTTTGAGAGTAAGATTTGGAGTATTTTGCGCAGCGGCAAAAGCGGAACCCAAGTTGGTTATGACATCTTCTAATTTGCCAATTCTAGAATAATTATTAACTATAAGTTCCTTCTCCTTTAAATTTTTCAAAAGTTTTCCACTTTGGATCCGTACTGAGTAATTTGATTGTGGATATTTCTATCCAAACCCTCAATAAGTTCAACTATGGCAATTTTGTTTTCAATAGCGTCAAGCCTTTGCATCACGTGTTCCAAGGTCAAGATAGTTCCATTAACCATGAGCGGGGGTGAGCCTACCAAATTCATGATAGCTCTATAGAGTCAACAGTATGGCTCCCCAAAAAGTTCCCGCCTACAATGGTATCAAGTATATACCTATTCCAAGGAGAAATTCCAACATAGAAACTGTGAAGGAGGACGGTAGTGAATTGCTTACGAGTAGATCTACTTTGAGCATTGCAAATCCTGTACCAAGCGTCCTTCAAATTTTCTTCCTCATTTTGCCTGAAATTGAGAACTTCATTTTCAGGGGTGTCGTCTGGAGTGGTGGGTCTAGCCATGGATGGACTATCTCACACACAAACGAGCAGGAAGAGAGAGTGAAACGGGCAAAAGAAAACGGCGAAGGAGAAAGGCAAATGAAAATGGCAAATGTGAAGTGGGGGAGAGGAAAAGGAGAGGCAACTGGCAACAAAAGTAAATGCAAGAGAAGAGTTTGTGAGACCTACTTGGATAGATCTTTATTTCTCCTCCCCGGCAACGACGCCAGAAATACTTCTGCTACTGCAACAAAAGACCTTCCAATGGCGCCAGAAATAGGCACGTTGTCGGGAAATTATCTTGACGTGCTCCTCCCGGCAATGGCGCTAGAAATTGGGGTGTTGCTTGATACTCCTCAGCAACGGCACCAGGAATCCTTCAGATGCGGCTACGCCTTAAGGGACTTCCTAGGCAAGTATGCAAAGGATTTCCCCCGTGGCCTTGGAGCCTTGCGTTGGTGTTCCCTCGAAGCGGAAAGGGTGATGTAGTACAGCGGTGGTAAGTATTTCCCTCAGTTTGAGAATCAAGGTATCAATCCAGTGGAGGAGTATGTCAAGATCCTGCACAAACACAAAAGCTTGCTCCCAACGCTATGAAGGGGTTGTCAATCCCTTATAGATTGTTCGCCAAGTGAGAACTTAAAGCAACAAAGTAACAAGCAAAGTAAAAGTGAAGGTGTAAACGATGGATGTGAATAGACCCAGGGGGCCGTAGTGTTTACTAGTGGCTTCTCTCATAAAAGCAAGTAGACGGTGGGTGAACAAATTACTGTCGAGCAATTGACTGAACTAAACAAAGTCGTGACGATATCTATGGCAATGATTATATCTATAGGCATCACGTCCAAAATAAGTAGACCGATATTGTCTGCATCTACTACTATTACTCCACACGTCGACCGCTATCCAGCATGCATCTAGTGTATTAAGTCCATAAGAACAGAGTAACGCCTTAAGCAAGATGACATGATGTAGATGGATAATCCCAAACCCATGATGAAAACCCCATCTTTTTACCCTTGATGGCAACTACTTAATGTGTGCCTTGCTGCCCCTACTGTCACTGGGAAAGGTCACCACATGGTAGAACCCAAAACCAAGCACTTCTCCCATTGCAAGAATCATAGATCTAGTTGGCCAAACAAAACCCAAGACTCAGAGAGACTTACAAGGATATCAAATCATGCATATAAGAAATCAGCAAAGACTCAAATATATATCATAGATAATCTGATCAGAAATCCACAATTCATTGGATCTCGACAAACACACCGCCAAAGAAGATTACAACGGATAGATCTCCATGAAGATCATGGAGAACTTTGTATTGAAGATCCAAGAGAGAGAAGAAGCCATCTAGCTACTAACTACGGACCCGTAGGTCTGAAGTGACCTACTCACGAGTCATTGGAGGGGTAATGATGATGATGAAGAAGCCCTCCAACTCCAAAGTCCCCTCCAGCAGGGCTCCGGGAAGGTTCTCCAGATGAGATCTTGCGGAAACTGATGCTTGCGGCGGCGGAAAAGTATTTTCGAGGCTCCCCTGATTTTTTGCTGAATTTTTGGGAATATATAGGCCAAGGATCTAGGTCACGGGCGGCCAGGGAGGCCACAAGCCCTGACACTGCCACCTCCCCCCTAGTGGCGGAGTGGGAGCTTGTGGGCTCCCTGGAGCCCACCTGGCTTGGCCCAGAGGCCCCCTGATCTTCTTCCATTCGGGAAAAAATCATTTCGCGGTTTTTATTCCGTTTGGACTCCGTTCCAAAATCAGATCTGAAAAGAGTCAAAAACACAGAAGAACAGGAACTGGCACTTGGCACTGAATTAATAAGTTAGTCCCCAAAAAGATATAAAAGATACATAAAACATCCAAAGATGACAAGATAACAGCGTGAAACCATCAAAAATTGTAGATATGTTTGAGACGTATCACGGCCTCCACGTCAGGTTCAAACCTGATGGCGCGCGTGTAATGCCCTAAGTGTGTAACCTTCCCTTTTTGGAACCTTCTTCATGGGGGTCCACTTTGTCATGGACATGAGAGCTCAATGCATGTATGCTTTCATGTGATGTCACCTTGTATTTCTTCCTTTGCATGCATGCATTCCATATCATTCCATGTCTTTGTTAGAGACTTTGTGATTTCATGTGTTGCTTGATGTGATGTGGGTTGTGTGTATTATGTGGAGGTAGATGATAGTAGGAAGTGCCTTGTGATTGCATAGGTTTCAAAACCATCTTCCCCCTCTCTATTTCATCTCAAGGTCAAGTTTCACTTGAACCTCTTCTGTTTTAAAAATGTCCTTGATTTAGCTCTTGGTTGTGGTGTATTTGTGATGTGAATTGCTATTTTTTTAAACATGTTTTGAAGGTGCAAATAATGACAAAACAGATCAAGCAAATGTTGTTTTGTAAATATTCATTTGCCCCAAACATTTCTTTTCCATTTAATTCAAATAGGTCATATTTTTCCATGACCAGGGGTGTTTTTATCTTTATTTTTAAGCCAACAGTTTGGCATGTGTTTTATTTTTTCTTTTCCTGTTTTATTTATAATAGGAAAGCCAGGGGATTCTTTCTCCTCTATCTGGGGCCACCCTCTAGGCTTCCTACCACAGGCCGGCCCACTCCTCCTCTCTCTCTCTCGCATGAATTGCACCGCGTCCCTCTTAATCCTCCTTTCCAGCTCGACAACCCGGGGCCAGTGTCAGCGACTCATCTTTTCCCCTCTCTGCTTTCCACCGAAGCTCTCCACGCGCACATGGCCGCGGCGCGTCCCTCTCCTCCTCTTTCCCCTATTTAATCTCTCTTGGCGTCTGTGCCAAGGCTAGGGTTCCTCGTCCTCTGCCGCCACTTCTTCCCCATCTCCCTCTCTCTCTGTCGATGACCTCAGGTAAGAGATCGGGGCATCCGCCATGGCCGGTTCGTGAAGGAGCTCGCCGCCGTTGATGTTGTGGCTCTGCTTCCTCTCCAAGGCATCGGAGAGCTCGCGGGATCTCGTGGGAATCCATTCCCGCGGCTAGGACGACGACATCGCCTCTTCTTCCCCTACTTCATCAACGTCCCCTTCCGCTCCGACGAACCTCTCCGACGCAGCCTCCTCCTCTGCTTCCCCTGCTACCTCTCCGACCAGGACCGGTTTCTTCTTCCGTTGGGTGAGCAGAGACTTCCTTCCCCCTTCCATGTCTTAGATCGATCGTAGGAGCCGTAGGATCGCAGCCGTGTTGTTCCCTGTTGCCGGCGCCGCCGCGCATCATAGAGGTGTAGCAGTAGTGCATATCGAGTGGATTTAAATAGGGAAATGGAACCGTGGATGCCAGGGCGTCCTTCCATCGACAAGCGAGTGCTTGATTTTGCTTGTGTCACCGGCGCGGTGGCTCCCTTGTTCCGGCCACCGTGGATCAGCAGTGGATCCCGAAGGTTATGCTCAAAAGAGCAGAGACCCCTCCTCTGTTAGACATCGTTGCGTAGCGTAGTGGCTGTGTGTTGTTGTTGCCTGTTGGAGGTTGCGGGTTCGATCCCCCCTCGGCACCCCTTTTGGTTTATTTCCTCGGCACAATAGTTTAACGCAGCAGAGTAGCTTAACCTGCTAGGCTGCTCTGTTCTGTCGAGTGCAAGGCCACTAGCAGAGTGGTTTGTATCTGTGGGCAGTACCAGAGGGGTATAGGGTTCGATCCCTCCTTCCCCCACCTTTTATTTTTTTTGGTGTGCTTTGTTTTTCCTTGTGTTGTTTACCTTTGTCATGTGTAGATGTGGCTTTGGTGTCCCTCACACCATGGGGGAGCTTTAGTCTCTCCTTACAGCAGCACGTCTGAGGTGTATGTGTTGCTAACAAGGGTGTATGCACGGTAGTTGATGTTGTCATGTGGTGCTTGTGCCTTTGGGGCAAGTGTGTGTGTGTGTGTGTGTGAAGGGTTTCCCCTCCCACACACATTGTATATATGTTGGTGTAGGTTGCTTGCAGGAGCATGTGCATGTGGTTCAAGTCATATGCATGTGAGTGTGTTTGCACTAGGAGTGCATATGAAGCTATATCATGTGTAGGAGAGCATGTGTAGTTTTATCATCTGTAGGAGTGCATTGTTGTTTGAGTGCATGTATATATAGTTTTTCTAGATCCTATGTGAGTGTGTGGGTGCTCATGTGAGTATTCCCACGCACATATCATGGCAAGTTATGCCTTGATGGGCATATGTGCAAGATTTCTTGTGTAGGTGAAGTTATTATGTTGTACTTGTTGCTTGGAGTGTGTGGTAATGTGCCAAGGCACATAGGCATGAGGTCTACCCCTCATGTGCACCTAGGTAATGTTGAGAGTGTGCTTATGTTTATATGGGTGTTGTTCTAGTGAATAGCACATGTGATGATGCACTATTCACTAGATGGGATTCTATGTAGATTTCATTTTCTAGTTTGTGCCCACTTGTTCCAAGCAAGTGCATATGTTATATATGTGTTTTTGGGGTAGAATTATCCCAGGAATCCATTGGTGAAGTCATTTTTGCCTTTGGAACATTTTCTGGATATGACATATTTCAGTTTTGTTCCATGTTTAGAGCTTGGTTACATGTGATGTGGTGAGCCCAAGGGTTTGTTTCTTGGTTGTGGTAGTAGAGGGTGACCCCCTCTACCACATGTTGGTTTTATTAGATGTTTAGTAATCCATATGTTCAAGTTGTGCCCAATCAAAATAGGCATGTGGCTGAAATTCCAGATTAGTGAAAATCTGAGATTTTCACTAAGTCTGAGAATCTGTTTATATTTTCTTCTCTTGTTGATAAGCTTGTGGAGATCAATGTGTTGTGATTCAGCCTTAGCTTTCAACTGGAAAGTTGAATGTTATATGTTTGTCCAGCTCCCTGTAAATTTTCACTCCATTTGGAGTCCTGTAGATATTGTTTTGGCTGCTGTAAAAATGCTTCAGAGCATAAATAGATAGTGAGAATCTGAAATTTTCACTAAGTCCCTGAAATCTGATATTTTTGGGCAAGTTTGCAGATGTGTAACTTTCTGTGTTTAACTCCTTTGTGTGATATTTTTTCTTGTGCTTGTAGTAATCTTGGATAGCTATGGCAACATATCTTATTTGGCATGTTTAGGTGGCTGTAGGTGCTTTGCATGTAGCTCACAAAGTGTTATGATGCAGTTTATGGCAGATTGTGTAGTTTTGGTATTTTGATGTTTGTGAGTGCATATTTGATGGAGTGGTGGTATTCTTTGCACCACCACATCTATGTTGGTTTGTTTTATGTCTTGGCTACCTGGAAATACCAGAGTTGAGTCATTGGAGTGTGTTGTGATGAATTTGACACGTAGGGCTTCATTTCTTGTTTCGTTGATTCCCGTTGATCCGTAGCTCTATTTGTAATGTTCTTTATATGCTTTTTCATCGTTTTCACGAGATGCATCTGATCATGTCATTATCATGCGTGTCAAGATAGCTTAGAATGCATTTCTGTCCAGGAACATGTATTTGCTTCTCATGCTTGTGCTAGTGATAGAAATAGTGATGCATGCTCATATTCATCTCATGCATCATGTGCTTGTTGCATCTTGAGGTGCTGTTGTTCATTGGATGTTATTCTTATGTTGGGTAGCACCGGGATGGGAGAACGAAGACGTGGAGTCGGGAGAGTACGTGGAGGACGATCAAGAAAAGTTCCAAGCTGGGGATATCACAGGCAAGATGATATGACCTTGATTCCATCTCTAGACTTGTTATGCTAGATTACGTTTCTTCCATCATATGCTCGCTGCCTACCACTGAAATAATTGCCTCCTGATATGCCATGAAACCAAACACTTATCCCTTCCTAGCAAATCTTGAATGGCTAAGTAGGCTTTGCTCAGCTACTAATGTTAGCATTGCTAGATGCAGGTGCTTTGTCTCATGTTATAACATGAGTTTGATATCATTATGTTAAATCTGTTATTTAATTAATGCACCTATACACTTGTTAAATAACGGAAGGCTAGCCTTTTCCGGGTGTTTTCTTCCGTTATTGTCGCCATAGTTACCGGCTACCGGTGTTTGATTCCATATTGATCGCCCCTAACACGTTCGGTGTTGTTATGGGGACCCCCTCGATAAATCCGTAGTGTTAAGACTTGTCCGGCATGACCCAATATTGGTGTTAATTTACTAATCACTTAATAATAATCTGCATAGCGAATGATCACCCCGAGGATCTTTAATCAACAACCGGGGCAATGCTCCTCATGAGTGTTGGTCCGAAATGGACAGACTGCGGGGGCCACCACAGGGAAACTTGAGGTTTGGCTCGTGTAGGCTTTTCCATCCGTCGTGTCCTCAGACTGAGATACGCGGCTCTTATCGGGGTCGTCGACACGATGGGAGGTCCTGCTAGTCTTGTCTTACCTTAGAGATACATCTTGCGTATAGGAATCCCGGTGAAGCTTTGGTTCTCCCCAGAGTTGAGGATTTCCTCTAAGGAATCCGACGAGATCACGAGAGTCGTGATAGAGGATTACTTTGCGGCTCGTGTACGTTTGTGATGGACTAGTTGGAGCACCCCTGCAGGGTTTAATCTTTCAGAAAGTCGTTCCCGCGGTTATGTGGCAACTTGGAATGTTTGTTAACATCCGGTAATAGATAACTTAAACATAAGCTAATAAAATTGCCAACTGTGTGTGTAACCGTGACTATCCCCTTCGAAGATGTCTCTTCGAACGGGAACACGGTGGGGTTATGATTGATGTAGGTAGGTGTTCAGGATCACTTAGTGATCATCTATCATCGACCGCTAGTATATACCATCTTCAATTCAAGTTCCACGTAAGTTAGCCACCATATTAAGCTTAGGATGCGGCAACCTAAATACTCCACCTTTCCAACCTAATAACTTGACTAGTTTTGGCACCGAGGTCATAGATTGTTGAGTCCCCATGGCTCACGGATTCCTTCACAACACCAACAGGTACAAGTACCCCCGAGAAAGGTGATCCCGATGGCACGCAGCCGGCGTGGCAGTACGATGAGGAGAACGACCGTCTGTACGTGAACTATCCAGAAGACTGAGGTGTGGTCGTGATCATGGGAAAGCATGAAGGGTAGCATATTCATTTCCCTTGTTTTGTAGTCCGTAGCGGAACTACCTTGTTTGGATGCGTGATGTAACTCTGATATATTTATGAGATGGCAATTGAATCCCTTATTTTCATTCTGTTGATATTATGTATGTGCTATGTTACCATGTTTGCGAAATGCTTAGATGCGCTTCTTTCTAATTCGGGGCCTCGTTCCCCAAATCGGAAAGGACCACATCTTAGTCGTTACAAGTTGGTAATCAGAGCCTTACAACCATAGGAGCCTTTGTGTGATCATACTTGGCCGAGTCGACTCTAGTTAAATGTTTTGAGTCTTAGTTATATGGGAGAGTAGGATTCTTTTTTCTCCTCTTCCATGCTCTGGTGAGGTTCGTGTCTTAGGAAATCTTAATTCTACTCCTCTCCCCGCTCAAAATAAATTTAGGATCACACGGGTATTTGTGAAATCTATATGATTTCGATGTGACGGAGTTCTGTCTTGGTGCCTCCTGCGTGCCTTGATTTCTTCCGGGGAGTTGAGCTCCAGGGGATTCTTGCGCACATCGCCATCATTCAGATTTTTGAGTATCTAAGAACGAAGGATGTTCGTTATTGCTTCAATACTAGTAGTGGCGAGATAACCCCGATGTCCCCATTACTAGTGCAGATTGTTCGGGAGTACTGCCATACTTGGTATCGTTGTGATCACGAGGGTTTGTTGTAGATGACGGTCCGAGATGGTGGTTGTGTGTTGACGGATGTGATATAGGTGACGGGTTCGTATAGGAGTTGTGTGATATTACTCCTTGTATCCGTGTACCAGATTGCATGACCAGTTATTTCGGGAATTCATAGGTGGGATATCAAGTAGTATCTTATAGGACTATCTTCCTACAGATGCATGATTGAGGTTGGGATTCGATGTTCAGTGGGTGTGTTTGTTCACGGTCGTCTTACAGCGGTTCTCGTTGTGTCTTAAAGAGTCCTTGTAGCTCGCTACGACTCGGGGATACTTCGTATGTCGTGTGCACTACCTTGCACAGGATGGCTACTGTAAATTCGAGCATGTGCGATCTTATCCACGAAGATATCGGATGAAATCTCGATCATATGTCTGTTCCAAGCAGTTCTAGCTCATACTTGTTTGCAGTGGTCTTAATCAGAATTTTGTCGACCATCACTTTGAGGAAGCATTCTTACTATTTTGTTCGAGTGCAATTGCTTTATTCCTGTTCAGATATTCCTTTCATTTTGATTCAGCAATATCTTCAATTTATTATGTGGGCTAATGTGTTGTCCGTCTTCAGGATGGCTCCACCAACACGTCAGAACCCAGGGCGTGAGGATGTGCCGCCACCACCTCCTCCTCTTGAGAATCCTCCGCCGCCACCTCCTCCTGCTGAGGCTTGGCAAGCGGTGATGGTTGCTACAAATGCAAATACTCAGATGCTGCTACAGTTGTTGCAAGAGAGAGCTAACCATCAGCAAGGCAATTTCCAGCATGGTGGCAATCAGTTTGCTAATCTGAGTCAGTTCTTGTCAAATCAACCGAAGACTTTCACTTCCTGTGACCAGCCATTTGATGCCGAGGATTGGATCCGTGATATGAACAAGCATTTCGAGTGTAGCAACGTTCGTCCTGAGGATTTTGTCAAATTTGCAACATTCCACATGAAGGGGCAGGCTTCTATCTGGTGGCAACAGTTGAAGGACTCTAGAGGCGCTAGAGTGATCACTTGGGATGAGTTCTGCCATGACTTCAGGTCCCACTACATTCCTTCCAGCTTTGTGGAGGAGATGCGTGAGAAGTTCACGCGTTTGAAGCAGGGTGGTAATTCCGTGTACAAGTACAACATTGAGTTCCACGAGCTAGCCCGGTACGCCTTGCAGGATATCCCTGATCAAAAGAGCAAGATTTATCAGTTCAGAGGTGGCTTGAAAGAAGATTTGCAGTTAGCTCTTGCTTTGCACGATCCTGAGGAGTTCGACAAGTTCTACAACTTAGCTCTCAGAGTAGAGGCAGCCTTGCTCAGGGTGGAGAATTCTAAGAAGCGCTTCAGAGATTCCAAATCTTCCTCTACGCAAGTGGTTTAGAAGCAACAGATGTTTTGGGTGTATCCTCCTCCTCCTCGGCACTCACAGCAGCACAAGCATTCTGGTGGTCGTGGTTCTTCCCACCCTCCCAACCCTGTCTTTCAGCAGAGATTCCAACATCAGAAGCAAGGGCCTCCTCAGACTCAGTACCGGCAGCCAGCAGAGGTTACTTGCCACAAGTGTGGTCAGAAGGGTCATTATGCCAACAAGTGCACTCCTCAGCTCCGTCTGCCGCCTCCTCCTCCAGGCAAACCTCCAAGTAATGCTCTTGTCAAGTTCAACCCCAGTTCAGCTCGAGTCAATATGGTGAATGCGGCTGAGGCAAAAAACTCATCAGATGTGATCATGGGTAACCTCCTCGTCAATGATATTCCTGCTAAAGTGTTATTTGATTCTGGTGTTTCGCATTGCTTCGTGTCATATCCTTTTGCACCCAAGCATAATATGTGTCAGAAGCAGTTGTCTAAGACATTGCCGGTCGTTTCTCCTGCAAAGCATTTGAGTTCTAGTTTGTTCGTTCCGGGTGTTTCTGTCAAGATGGGTAGCTATTCTTTTCTGGCGTCTCCTATTGTCTTGGGCAATTCTGACATTGACTTGATCCTTGGTATGGACTGGTTGGCCATGAACAAGGCATCGATAGATTATGAAGCTAAAGAAGTGAAGCTTACCCACTCTTCGGAGGCCGTGATTATATTCGCGGCGCGCGATGATACAATCTGTTTGTTCTCCTTGAATGAAAAGGGTGAGATTAATCCTATTTTGCAAGTCCAGTGGTCTGCGAATATGAAGATGTGTTTCCTGAAGAGCTACCAGGCGTGCCTCCGCACCAAGAAGTTGAATTTGTCATTGAGCTTGAGCCAGGTACCGAGCCCGTGTGCAAACGGCCGTACATATTGGGTCGAGAAGAGTTGAAGGAACTTAAGAGGCAACTCGATGAGCAGGAGCGTTTGGGTTTGATCAGACTGAGCTCGTCTCCGTGGGGATGTGGAGTTCTGTTTGTCAAGAAGAAGGATGGCACGGACCGGCTGTGTGTCGATTACCATCCATTGAACAAGAAGACAATCAAGATCAAATATCCACTTCCGAACATAACTAAGTTGTTTGAACAGTTGAAAGGTGCTAAGGTCTTCTCCAAGCTCGATCTCAGAATGGGCTATCATGAAATTCGCATTCGTGAAGAAGATATTCCGAAGACCGCCTTCAGGACTAGTTTTGGCTCGTATGAGTATACGGTTATGTCTTTTGGTCTGGCAAATGCTCCTCTGACATTTTGTCGATTGATGAACTACATATTCTCTCTGTTCAAGAATGACTTTGTCTTGCTCTACCTCGACGACATTCTGGTCTTTTCTGAAACTGAGGAAGAACATGAAGAACATCTCAGATTGGTGCTTGATAAGCTGAGAGAGTACAAGCTGTATGCCAAGTTTTCCAAGTGTGAGTTCTGGATGAAAGAAGTTGTCTATCTTGGTCAAATTATCTGTGTCGAGGGCATTCAAGTTGATCCGTCCAAGGTTCAGGCCATTGGTTAATGGGAGCCTCCGTAGAATGTGAAGTAGCTTCGAAGCTTTCTCGGGCTTGCAGGCTATTGCAGAAGGTTCGTTGAGAACTTCTCCAAGATCGCCAAGCCGCTCTCAAGTATTCTTCAGAAAGGTGTGAAGTATGCTTGGTCTCTAGAGTGTCGGTTGGCCTTCGACACACTCAAAGAGAAGCTCACCTCCACTCCTGTCTTGGTTCCTCCAGATGATTCCAAGCCTTACCAGGTGTTCTGCGACGCTTCTCTCTAGGGTCTTGGTGCAGTTCTGATGCAAGAGACGAAAGTGGTTGCTTATACCTCCAAGCACATGAAGCCAGCGGAGAAGAACTATCATGTGCATGATCTTGAGCTAGCAGCTGTGGTACATGCTCTGATGGCTTGGACACACCTCTTGTTGGAAAGAAAGGTTGAAGTTTTCACCCATCACAAGAGTCTCAAGTACATCTTCACTCAGCCTAATCTGAATCTTCGGAAAAGACGTTGGGTAGAAATGCATCAAGATTTTAATCTGAGTGTTGAGTACACGCCATGCAAAGCTAATGTCGTGGCAAATGCCTTGAGGAGGAAGGTGTGCTGCAACAGTCTGATTCTGCAACCTCTCCAGCCTGAGCTTTGTGAGTCTTTCAGGAAGCTCAACCTTCAGTTAGTACCTCAGCGATTTCTTGCAAACCTTCAGATCTCTCCTACCTTGGAAGATCAGGTCCGAGCAGCACAGCTTCTTGATGCAATGGTGAAGAAAGTCAAGATTGGCGTGGCAAAGAGTCTTCCCAAGTATAAGTGTTTCAGTGTTGATGCCACAGACACGTTGTTCTTCGAGGATCATCTTGTCATCCTGAAAGGTGATTTCAGAAAGGTAATCATGGAGGAAGCTCATAACTCTCTGCTCTCTATTCATCCTGGAAGCTCCAAGATGTACCAGGACTTGAAACAGACCTTCTGGTGGACTCGTATGAAGCGTGAAATTGCTCAGTTCATAAATGAATGTGATGTATGTCGAAGGGTGAAAGCAGAGCATCAACGTCCAGCAGGTCTTTTGCATCCTTTGCCCATTCCCGAGTGGAAGTTTGGTCACATTGAGATGGATTTCGTCACCGGGTTTTCGAAGTCCAAGAAGGGTAATGATGCCATCTTCGTCGTCATCGACAAGTTGAGTAAAGTGGCTCATTTTCTTCCAGTCAAGGAATTCATTTCCGCAGCTCAGCTTGCAGAGTTGTACACCTCCAGGATTGTGTCTTTGCACGGCGTGCCTATGATGATCTCTTCGGATCACGGAAGTATCTTCAGTTCCAAGTTTTGGGACTCTTTTCAGTCTACTATGGGCACGAAGATCGTCTTTAGTACAGCGTTCCATCCTCAGACTAGTGGTCAAGTGGAGCGAGTCAATCAAGTTTTTGAGGATATGCTGAGAGCCTGTGTTATCTCTTTTGGCATGAAGTGGGAGGATTGTCTGCCTTTTGCGGAGTTCTCGTATACCAACAGTTATCTAGCTTGTTCTGGCAAGGCTCCGTTTGAAATTCTCTATGGCAGGAAGTGTCGTACCCCGCTCAACTGGTCCAAGACCAGCGAGCGTCAGATCCCTGGGAATGATTTGATAGAAGAAGCTGAGGAGATTTGTCGGGTCATTCGCGACAACCTCAGAGCAGCTCAGTCCCGTCAGAAGAGCTATTATGATAGCAACCATCGTGACATATCTTATGAGCTTGATGACTTCGTCTATATCAAGGTGTCGCCTATGAAGGGTATGCGGCGCTTTGGCATCAAAGGCAAGCTTGCGCCTCGTTTTGTTGGGCCGTTCAGAGTGGTTGGCAAGAGAGGCGACCTTGCGTACCAGCTTGAGCTCCCGTCAAACTTTGCAAATATGCATGATGTGTTCCATGCTTCTCAGCTCCGGAGGTGTTTCAAGAACCACGAGCGCACTGTTCATCTTCAAGACATTGACCTTCAACCTGACCTATCTTATCGTGAGCATCAAGTTGCGGTTCTCGAGGCGACTGAGCGCAAGACCCACAACAAGACTGTCGAATTTCTCAAAGTGCAATGGTCCCACCATTCCGATAAAGAGGCTACTTGGGAACGCGATGATCACCTCCGTTCCGAATTTTCGGAGTTCTTTCAGGCGTAGATCTCGGGGCAAGATCTTTTTTGTAGTGTGGGAGAGTTTGTAATGCCCCAAGTGTGTAACCTTCCCTTTTTGGAACCTTCTTCATGTAGGTCCACTTTGTCATGGACATGAGAGCTCAATGCATGTATGATTTCATGTGATGTCACCTTGTATTTCTTCCTTTGCATACATGCATTCCATATCATTCCATGTCTTGGTTAGAGACTTTGTGATTTCATGTGTTGCTTGATGTGATGTGGGTTGTGGGTATGATGTGGAGGTAGATGATAGTAGGAAGTGCCTTCTGATTGCATAGGTTTCAAAACCATCTTCCCCCCTCTGTATTTCATCTCAAGGTCAAGTTTCACTTGAACCTTTTCTGTTTTAAAAATGTTCCTGATTTAGCTCTTGGTTGTGGTGTATTTGTGATGTGAATTGCTATTTTTGAAAACATATTTTGAAGGTGCAAATAATTACAAAACAGATCAAGCAAATGTTGTTTTGTAAATATTCATTTGCCCCAAACATTTCTTTTCCATTTAATTCAAATAGGTCATATTTTTTGATGACGAGGTGTGTTTTTATCTTTTTTGAGCCAACAGTTTGGCCTATGTTTTATTTTTTCTTTTCCTGTTTTAATTATAATAGGAAAGCCAGGGGATTCTTTCTCCTCTATCTAGCGCCACCCTGTGGGCTTCCTCCCACAGGCCAGCCCACTCCTCCTCTCTCTCACGCAGGGCCTGCAGCGTGTCCCTCTTCTTCCTCCTTTCCAGCTCGACAACCCAGGGCCACTGTCAGTGACTCATCTTTTCCCCTCTCTGCTTTCCACCAAAGCACTCCTCGCGCACATGGTCGCGGCGCGTCCCTCTCCTCCTCTTTCCCCTATTTAATCCCTCTTGGCGTTCGTGCCAAGGCTAGGGTTCCTCCTCCTCCGCCGCCACTTCTTCCCCATCTCCCTCTCTCTATATCGACGACCTCAGGTAAGATATCGGGGCATCCGCCATGGCTGGCTCGTGAAGGAGCTGGCCGCCGTTGATGTTGTGGCTCTGCTTCCTCTCCAAGGCGTCGGCGAGCTCGCGGGATCTCGTGGGAATCCATTCCCATGGCTAGGACGACGACATCGCCTCTTCTTCCCCTACTTCATCGACGTTCCCTTCCACTCCGAAGAACCTCTCCGATGCGACTTCCACCTTTGTTTCCCCTGCTACCTCTCCGACCAGGACCGGTTTCTTCTTCCGTTGGGTGAGCAGAGACTTCCTTCCCCCTTCCCTGTCTTAGATCGAGCGTAGGATCCATAGGATCGTCGCCGTGTTGTTCCCTGTTGACGGCGCCGCCACGCATCGTAGAGGTGTAGCAGTAGTGCATCTCGAGTGGATTTAAATAGGGAAATGAAACCGTGGATGCCAGGGCGTCCTTCCATCGACAAGTCGGTGCTTGATTTTTCTTGTGTCGCACGCGAGGTGGCTCCCCTGTTCCGGCCACCATGGATCATGAGTGGATCACGAAGGGTATGCTCAAAAGAGCAGAGACCCATCTGTCGTGGTTTTGTCACGGCAGTTGTCCTCGTGAAAGGACTTAGTGGTGGAGCCATCGCACCTTGGTGGCGACTCAAAGGGGTTGAACGGGAGCGAGACAGATATTTACCCAGGTTCGGCCCCTCGTAGGGAGGTAAAAGCCTACGTCCTGCTTTGTGTTGTATTGATGGTGTTTCGATTACAAGGAGGGCGTAACTCGCTTGACCTAGTACTCGATGATTTCTAACCTACCCCTCCTTCCCTGGGACTGGCCTTTATATATAGGTCGAGCCCTTAGGGTTTACAAGAGTCCTTTCCATCACGCAAGTCATGATTCTTTCTATCTCTAAGTCGTCGTGCTTTCCAAGACTGGAGTACTCCCCGATAATTAGTTCTCCAGGAGGATCTTGAACCGTCATCCAGCTCCCGGGCCTATTGGGCCAAAGCTTAAATCGCCAAAGGATGAGTTGCCCACTTGGTGACCTGGCCCAACTAGGGCGGGTCACACCGTAGATAATATCCCCAACATTAGGCCCCAGATTGACTTGAACCTGTTCACGCCAATACTCTTACCTAGTTAGGGGCGACTCATTCTGCTCCTTTTATGCATCATACGCTTAAACCGCCATCTGTTGTGGAGATACCCAAGTCGCTGAACCACTTCTTGTTGGCATCATCTTATCCCTTTAATCTCGGAAGAGATAATGACGCAATCCCCAACGGATCCTTCGGCATAGATATCCCGAAAATTTTGGGCGCCATTATAGTGAATTTTCATCCCATCTGCAGTTCCCGCGCGAGGCGCCTTGATTACAGCGCCCGACCTAATAAATAGGCTGGGGGAGGGACAGGGAACATTTCCACCAACCCATCTTGTCGTCCCCTTCTTCCTTGTGACTGTATCGAGAGCTCTGTCACCGCTCGAAGACCTCCTTCTCCGGCCGCCGCATCCGACGCATCCCGACGCCAGCTAAACGCGTAGCACTCGCCGCGGATCTTCCTCGGTCGCCTCCAGTCGCCATCACCAAGTTAGTCTTCCGCCATTAGAGGTAGATCTTAGCTCCTCGAGGTTCATGCCTGCCGTTTTCTAAGAACACCTCGAATGCCTCCATAATCGATGATTAGATCACGACGATAACAGTAGGCACAGTAGCATCGACCATACCCTTAGTTGACTAGCTTCGGTTTGAAGATCTAGAAAGGCTTTCGTCAAATCAGCTTCACTGTTCTTACCCTAGCCATAGGTTGTTCTTCTTTATCCAGGCTTTTTTCATTCATTTTTTCCTGCTCTGTAGATCTATATATTTCTGCCTGTTGTATAAAACCTGTTTGTAGATCCATACTTCACCATTTTAGCGAACATCTCTGAAGCTCTAAGCCATCTCTCTTAAGCAGTAGGAAATTCATAAATCGCCCTAGTATTCTGACCCGGACCCTTGTTGGCGAGTCAACAAACTCCCTTAGTCACCTGACACATGTTCGGCGAGTTAATTGATCTTTTAACCACTTAGTAAGCGCTCGGCGAGTTAATTCACCCGTAATCTCTCCCTTTGTAGCATGGGTACCGTTTTCAAAGCCGATTGGCTCCCGACGAAAGTTGATGAAGCTTTTCTCACCGACTGTGTGAAGACGGGAAATCTCAACCCGCAAGAAGTTATCGGATGGCGATCCAGGTTTGGGGAAGAAATTCCCAACCCGAAGGAAGGGGAAATAGTCGTCTTTGCTAAGCACCTCGAACGAGGGTTTAAGCCGCCAGGATCAAAATTCCTCACAGATGCCATGACTTTCATGAACGTCCGTCTCCAAGACTTAGGACCTAACTCGATTAGCAACTTATGTCAGTTCCAAGTGTTCTGCGAAGCCTACTTGCGGATGGAACCTTCAGTTCCTTTGTTCTGGTATTTCTTGCATTTGAATCGCCAGACAGAATTTTCCAGTGTCCCTAGCTTGGAACTTGGAGGCGTCAACGTTCAACGCCGCAGGGACAGCCCATTCCCATCACTCGCCATGCCAAGCCATCCCAAAGGTTGGGGCGAGTCTTGGTTTTATTGCCAGGAAACTTCTCCTGAGGGTGAAAACAAGCTCCTTAGCTATAGGGAGGAACGCCTTCCGACAAACTTCAAACTTCCAGACAAGCTTACTGAAGAAGAGGAGTCATATTTTATCCCAGTGCTATCCGAGTTAAGATCTCTAACAAACAACGGTCTTACTGGGATCGATTTGATCCGATGCTGGGTTGAATGGCGCATCCTCCCCTTAAGTAGCCGAGACGGCTTAATGTGTGAGTTTGATGGCACCTTGGACCATCCCAAGTGCTACTTCTGTATAGCACTGACAGAAAACGACATTGTATCCATCATCAAGAAGCTGACTGGCGAGCCCTTGGCCAAGTGTAGCCAAATAGGTCTTAAGCCATTCTGCAAGATCAACCTGGCGCCAAAGGTAAATAACTTAACCCGCCTTTACTTTATTCCTTCCGACTTACGTGAATTCTGATTCTCATAATAAAACTGCCACTTCAGAAAGGTGACAAATTCTGGTCCAAGAGGCCGAAAAAGATGGCCTTGAAGCAAGCCAGACCGCCCCCAAAGAAGAAATCCAAGGGCAAAGGCAAAGCCGCCGTTACTGAGCCGTCTGACGCAGACGAATCCCAAGTCAGCGATGTACTTTCTGAGGTAAAATTCTATCTTCTTTGACTCGTCATTCATTGTTATAGTTTTGTGTTTAGGCCTCTGTATCTCTTGTGTAGAATGAGGGCAACGATAGCCAAGAAGACTCCGTAGAGGTAATTTTTGTTTCCTCCGACTCATCTTCTCCTCCGCCTAAGCCGGCCAGGCGGATTTGTGGGAAGGTTCCCATGTCTCACCCAAATCCTTGTTTGGACCCTAATTTCCTTTTGAAGAAAATGCAATATGCTTCCAATCAGAAAACTTGGAGTCATTCTGGAGTCTTGGTGTCCGGGTTACCAACAAAAACTCCTACCAAGAAGAGGCAGAATGAGGTATCCTTTTAACAGCGTCCCCTTTCGTTTCATTTTGGATCATATTCATAACTCACTCCCATCTTGAGGTATTACTTTTGCAGAATTCTCCTCCTTCGTCAGGAGACTCAGTGATGTCAGCCCTTCCGCCGATGATCCGCGTTCCAGGGTAAGTTCTTATAATACTTACATTGTTCTGATGATGATGATGATGATGTCTGTTTTTAAGCGCACCCCCTTCTCTTTTAGGGCACAAGCGAAGAAGAGGAAAACTGGCGGGTCAACTTCCACTACAGCTCCCGAGCCTATTGAAAAACTGGCGCCGACTCAGGATAACCCGGCCAAGGATAAATCTGAAGATCAAGCGGATCTCCCGAATTCGCCCAAGGAAGGCATGGAAATGCCCAATCCGCCGAGTCCGTTGAAAACGGCAGAAGATCCAGATGTTGTGATCATCACTGGCACTCGCTTTTCTAAGCTGGCTTCAGCAGTCTTGTCGACGCACGTATCATCATCAGCTCAGCCTTCTATTGAACATGAAATTTCCAAGGCCAAGCTATCCCAATATGAAAATCTTGAATTTAAAGAACTCTGCTCCGGCTTTGCAAGTCGCCTAGAGGCGAGTTATGAAATGGAAAAGAGTCTGCTCCTTATGATGAAGAACAGACATGAGGTACACCTTACTGCATACTATATTATCCTCATTAACCCCCAAGGGCCGGGTCATTTGTTAAAAGATGAGCCGGGTCTTGATAGTAGAAAAATCTTTCGAGCTGTAACCCCCAAGGGTCGGGTCATCTATTAAAAGATGAACCTGGTCTTGATAGTAGAAAAATCTTTCGACATGTAACCCCCAAGGGCCGGGTCATCTTGTTGAAAGATGAACCAAGTCTTGATAGTAGAAAAATCATTCGACATGTAACCCCCAAGGGTCGGGTCATCTTGTTGAAAGATGAGTCGGGTCTTGTCATTAGAAAAAATCTTTCGACCTGTAACCCCCAAGGGCCGGGTCATCTTGTTGAAAGATGAGCAGGGTCTTGATACTGTATAATTTTGTTTTAAAAAAAATTATACATTAGCCCCCAAGTGTCAGAGATGTTGCTTGCAATAATTCTGAGACTTGCCCCTTGATAATATATTTTGACAGGAATCTCTTGCCCAAGCTGAGTCGACATTTGGCGACTTAAAGAAAAATTTAGCCGATCAGCAAGATGCACGGGCAAAATCAGAAGAAAAATATCAAATAATCTTATCTGAGATGGAGAAGCTGAAGTCCGCCCTCAAAAAGGCTCAAGCTGATCAAGACTTCGTGGTAAAGCGAGCGGAAAAAGCTGAAGCCAAATTGGAAACCGTGCAACAAGAGCTGGCCGGCTTAAAGCAACATATCTCCAACATGGCGCATGCTATCTTTGGTAAGAAGCAAAACCCTTATCTTGCACTTTGTAAATAAATAACTTAGTATGAATAAGTTACTGACCATCATTATCCCTTATATAGGTCCGAGAGCCGCCAACCTTCAGAATGATTGCGTCCTGATGTTGAAGGCGATTTACACATTAACAGAGCAACTGTATACCGGAAGCGTGTTGACCGTGAAGGCAGTGATGGGTGCCAAGGAACCCATAACATCAATCAAAAAGATGCTTGGCTGCTTATCTACCCTTCCGCCTCAGATCGGTGAGCTCACCCGGTCAGCTGCCCGAAAAGGGGTAGTGACTACGTTGAGTCGGTGCTTTGCGTACGCTCCGGAGTTAAAACCCGAAGAGGTAGCAGCAGGCTTTCCCCAGCTCAAGGACGACGGGTCAGAATTTGCTCAAGAGGATTACCAGCGCGTTGTCAAAGAAACCCGCTTGGCGGTGACTCAGCTTGCAGCAAGCTTGGATTTATCAAAGTATCAAGCTGCTTATGATGATAAGAATAAGAAAGTAAATCCGCCAACCTTTGTGACAACCAGCTTGACTCTGTGTCGACCCAAGAACCCTTATGATTTGGAAGCGGATCTCTCATCATTTCTGAATGATGAAGATGAATTTGCCGCCTTATCCAAGTTTAATTGGGTATTGGGCGACTTGCAAATTGAAGTCGGTCAGAGCTCAAAGCAGGCTGGCCCGGGGAAATCAGCAGAGTAGTTCTTCATGGATTTGGCCATCAGAGCCATGTAATAAGTCATTAGTAGAAAACAACCTTGTTCTGTGATTTCTTTAAAACCCTTGTGTCGCCCTCAGGGCGTCTTATGATGCTTGACCCGCCATGGCAATAATGATTTTGATCATCAACCTGTTAGGCTTAAAACATACATCAAACCACCTCAGTGAGTAATGGATGATAATAAATAATAACCGACTCAAGATGTTAGGGTGAGTCGGAAAAATTTGAAAAACCTTGTGGCAGTGCCACTGAAGGTGGAAAATAAGAATTTCGTCGGCTCATTCAAGTCGCGACAGGATAGGACGAGTTATATAAACTCAAGTGCTACCCGAGGGAGACTTTTTGTATAAAAAGCTCAAGTATTTGGACCGGCTGATCACGCACGAGTCAAGCTTCAATGAAGCAGGTTCAGTGAACCAATGATTTATCTATTTTCCATGTGGGGCGCTAGCCGGTACCAGATATGTTTTAACCAAGGCGAGTTCAGGGTCCATAAAGCGGAGTAACTCGCCAAGAGTTCATGGGTCCATATGGCGATTCGGCCAACACACAGTCCTGTATAACCATTTGTAATGCGGTAATTTTTCGCAGGCCAAATGGGTAGTAAGGCTGATCTGAGTGAGAGGAAGCCCCCAAGTGAGCTATGATTAGGGGAAAGACCGGTCATAGGATTGTAGAAGTGTATACGCTATTACCACAAAACGACTTGGGAGCAAATAGCCCCCAAGTAAGCCGGCCTAATCCATAGAATCATATAAGGTGCCTATGTTTGAATCACGCGCTTGTAGCGACTTGATCCTCTTTGGCTTATCGATACCCAGTGTTGTAATAAGTGCATCATGGCGACTTATGCTCTCTGGTATGGATAGCGTCCATGCTTGGGCGACTTGTTGAGGAGCAAAATAAAAGATCCATACTTTCAATAAGATGAAATAGCAAGAAAGCCCCCGAGCTGGTGGGCATCAATTTTATTGCTTCATAAAAATGAAAAACTTACAAAAATCAGAGCTAATAGCTCAAGTGTAATAAGGCCGCAAGTGGGCTATATTCCAAGGGCGAGTTGACTCAGCCTCCGTGGTTGGCCGATCAGGCCAAAGATCCACCAGATAGTACGAATCGTTGCGAAGGCTTTTGCTGATGACGAACGGTCCTTCCCATGGTGGTGATAACTTATGCATGCCAGTGCGATCTTGGATCAATCGAAGCACTAAGTCGCCCTCCTGAAAAGTTCGGCTCTTGACCCGGCGGCTATGGTAACGCCGCAAGTCCTGCTGATAAATAGCCGATCGGGCGGCAGCCAAGTCGCGTGCTTCCTCCAAAGCGTCCAAAGAATCTTGGCGCGCTAACTCGTTGTCCTGTTCCACATAAGCAGCAACTCTGGGCGAGTCATGCCTAATGTCAGTGCGAAGAACAGCTTCTGCTCCATATACCAGGAAAAAGGGAGTAAAACCCATAGAACGGTTTGGGGTGGTCCGAATGCTCCATAGTACTGAAGGCAACTCCTCAACCCAACACCCTGGGGTGCGTTCCAGGGGAACCATAAGTCGGGGTTTGATTCCTCACAATACTTCCTGATTCGCTCGTTCCGCCTGCCCATTAGATTGTGGATGAGCCACTGCAGAAACACCAAGCCGGATGTGCTCACTATGGCAAAACCCATCGCTCCTTGTGATAGATTAGTACCATTATCAGTAATAATGTTGTGCGGATATCCAAACCAGAAGATCAGTTTTTTCAAGAACTTGACCGTTGTCTCTGCATCACAAGCACCAACAGGCTCTGCTTCGACCCACTTGGTAAACTTATCAACCGCCACCAGCAGATGAGTTTTTTTGTTGGACGACATCTTAAAGGGGCCAACCATGTCTAACCCCCAGACCACGGTGGGCGCCAACTGTCGTGGTTTTGTCATGGAAGATGTCCTCGTGAAAGGACTTAGTGTTGGAGCCATCGCACCTTGGTGGCGACTCAAAGGGGTTGTACGGGAGCGAGACAGAGATTTACCCAGGTTCGGCCCCTCGTAAGGAGGTAAAAGCCTACGTCCTGCTTTGTGTTGTATTGATGGTGTTTCGATTACAAGGAGGGCGTAACTCGCCTGACCTAGTACTCGATGATTTCTAACCTACCCCTCCTTCCCTGGGACTCGCCTTTATATATAGGTCGAGCCCTTAGGGTTTACAAGAGTCATTGCTATCACGCAAGTCATTATTCTTTCTATCTCTAAGTCGTCGTGCTTTCCAAGACTGGAGTACTCCTCGATAATTGGTTCTCCACGAGGATCTTGAACCGCCATCCAGCTCCCAGGCCTATTGGGCCAAAGCTTAAATCACCAAAGGATGAGTTGCCCACTTGGTGACCCGGCCCAATTAGGGCGGGTCACACCGCAGATAATATCCCCAACACCATCCTCTGTTAGACATCGTTGCGTACCGTAGTGGTTGTGTGTTGTTGTTGCCTGTTGGAGGTTGCGGGTTCGATCCCCCTCGGCACCCCTATTGGTTTATTTCCTCCGCACAGTAGTTTAACGCAGCAGAGTAGCTTAACCTGCTATGGTGCTTTGTTCTATCGAGCGCAAGGCCACTAGCAGAGTGGTTTGTATCTGTGGGCAGTACCAGAGGGGTACATGGTTCGATCCCTCCTTCCCCCACCTTTTTTTTGTGCATTGTTTTTCCTTGTGCTGTTCACCTTTGTCATGTGTAGATGTGGCTTTGGTGTGCCTCACACCATGGGGGAGATTTAGTCTCTCCTTATAGCAGCATGTATGAGGTGTATGTGTTGCTAACAAGGGTGTATGCATGGTAGTTGATGTTGTCATGTGGTGCTTGTGCCTTTGGGGCAAGTGTGTGTGTGTGTGTGTGTGTGTGTGTGTGAAGGGTTTCCCCTCCCACACACCTTGTATATATGTTGGTGTAGGTTGCTTGCAGGAGCATCTGCATGTGGTTCAAGTCATATGCATGTGAGTGTGTTTGCACTAGGAGTGCATATGAAGCTATATCATGTGTAGGAGAGCATGTGTAGTTTTATCATGTGTAGGAGTGCATTGTTGTTTGAGTGCATGTATATGTAGTTTTGCTAGATCCTATGTGAGTGTGTGGGTGCTCAGGTGAGTATGCCCACACACATATCATGGCAAGGTATGCCTTGATGGGCATATGTGCAAGATTTCTTGTGTAGGTGAAGTTATTATGTTGTGCTTGTTGCTTGGAGTGTGTGGTGATGTGCCAAGGCACATAGGCATGAGGTCTACCCCTCATGTGCACCTAGCTAATGTTGAGAGTGTGCTTATGTTTATATGGGTGTTGTTCTAGTGAATAGCACATGTGATGATGCACTATTCACTAGATGGGATTCTATGAAGATTTCATTTTCTAGTTTGTGCCCACCTGTTCCAAGAAAGTGCATATGTTTTATATATATTTTTGGGGTAGAATTATCCCAGGAATCCATTGGTGAAGTCATTTTTTCCTTTGGAACATTTTTTGGATATGACATATTTCAGTTTTGTTCCATGTTTAGAGCTTGGTTCCATGTGATGTGGTGAGCCCAAGGGTTTGTTTCTTGGTTGTGGTAGTAGAGGGTGACCCCCTCTACCACATGTTGGTTTCATTTCATGTTTAGGAATCCATATGTGCAAGTTGTGCCCAATCAAAATAGGCATGTGGCTGAAATTCCACATTAGTGAAAATCTGAGTTTTTCACGAAGTCTGGGAATCTGTTTATATTTTCTTCTCTTGTTGATGAGCTTGTGTAGGTCAATGTGTTGTAATTCAGCCTTAGCTTTCAACTGGAAAGTTCAAGCTTATATGTTTGTATAGCTCCCTGTAAATTTTCATTCCATTTGGAGTCATGTAGATATTTTTTTGGCTGTTGTCAAAATGCTTCAGAGCATAAACAGATAGTGAGAATCTGTAATTTTCACAAAGTCCCTGAAATCTGATATTTTTGGGCAAGTTTGCAGCTGTGTAAATTTCTGTGTTTAACTCCTTTGTGTGATATTTTTACTTGTGCTTGTAGTAATCTTGGATAGCTACAGCCACATATCTTATTTGGCATGTTTAGGTGGTTGTAGGTGCTTTGCATGTAGCTCACAAAGTGCTATGATGCAGTTTATGGCGGATTGTGTAGTTTTGGTACTTTGATGTTTGTGAGTGCATAGTTGATGGAGTGGTGATATTCTTTGCACCACCCCATCCATGTTGGTTTGTCTTATGTCTTGGCTACCTGGAAATACTAGAGTTGAGCCATTGGAGTGCGTTGTGATGAATTTGACACGTAGGGCTTCATTTCTTGTTTCGTTTATTGTCGTTGATCCGTAGTTCCGTTTGTAATGTTCTTTATGTGCTTTTGCATCGTTTTCACGAGACACATCTGATCATGTCATTCTCATGCTTGTCAAGATAGCTTAGAATGCATTTCTGTCCAGGAACATGTATTTGCTTCTCATGCTTGTGCTAGTGATAGAAATAGTGATGCATGCTCATATTCATCTCATGCATCATGTGCTTGTTGCATCTTGAGGTGTTGTTGTTCATTGGATGTTATTCTTATGTTGGGTAGCACCGGGATCGGAGAACGAGTACGTGGATTCGGGAGAGTACGTACAGGACGATCAAGAACAGTTCCAAGCTGAGGATATCAGAGGCAAGATGATATGACCTTGATTCCATCTCCAGACTTGTTATGCTAGATTACGTTTCTTCCATCATATTCTCGCTGCCTACCACTGAAATAATTGCCTCCTGATATGCCATGAAACCAAACACTTATCCCTTCCTAGCAAATCTTGAATGGCGAAGTAGGCTTTGCTCAGCTACTAATGTTAGCGTTGCTAGATGCAGGTGCTTTGTCTCATGTGATAACATGAGTTTGATATCATTATGTTAAATCTGTTATTTAATTAATGCACCTATACACTTGGTAAATAACGGAAGGCCTAGCCTTTGTCGGGTGTTTTCTTCCATTATTGTCGCCATAGTTACCGGCTATCGGTGTTTGATTCCATATTGATCGCTCCTAACACGTTCGGGGTTGTTATGGGGACGCCCTCGATAAATCGTGTAGTGTTAAGACTTGTCCGGCATGACCCAATATTGGTGTTAATTTGCTAATCACTTAATAATAATCTGCATAGGGAATGATCACCCCGAGGATCTTTAATCAACAACCCGGGCCAGTGCTCCTCCTGAGTGTTGGTCCAAAATGGACAGACTGCGGGGGCCACCACAGGGAAACTTGAGGTTTAGCTCCTATAGGCTTCTCCATCCGTCGTGTCCTTAGAATGAGATACGCGGCTCTTATCAGGGTCGTCGACACGACGGGAGGTCCTGCTAGTCTTGTATTACCTTAGTGATATATCTTGCGTATAGGAATCCCGGTGAAGCTTTGGTTGTCCCCAGAGTTGAGGTTTTCCTCTAAGGAATCCGACGAGATCACGAGAGTCGTGATAGAGGATTACTTTGCGGCCCGTGTACGTTTGTGATGGACTAGTTGGAGCACCCCTGCAGGTTTTAATCTTTCGGAAAGCCATGCCCGCGGTTATGTGGCAACTTGGAATGTTTGTTAACATCCGGTAATAGATAACTTAAACATAAGCTAATAAAATTGGCAGTTGTGTGCGTAACCGTGACTGTCCCCTTCGAAGATCTCTCTTCGAATGGGAACATGGTGGGGTTATGATTGACGTAGGTCGGTGTTCAGGATCACTTAGTGATCATCTATCATCAACCACTAGAATAGACCACCTTCAATTCAAGTTCTACGTAAGTGAGCCACCATATTAAGCTTAGGATGCTGCAACCTAAATACTCCACCTTTCCAACCTAATAACTTGACTAGTTCTGGCACCGAGGTCATAGATTGTTGAGTCCCCGTGGCTCACGGATTCCTTCACAACACCAACAGGTACAGGTACCCCCGAGACAGGTGATCCCGACGGTACGCAGCTGGCGTGGCAGTACGATGAGGAGAACGACCCCATGTACGTGAACTATCCAGAAGACTGAGGCGTGGTCGTGATCATGGGCAAGCATAAAGGGTAGCATAGTCATTTCCCTTGTTTTGTAGTCCGTAGCAGAACTACCTTGTTTGGATGCGTGATGTAACTCTGATATATTTATGAGATGGCAATTGAATCCCTTATTGTCATTCTGTTGATATTATGTATGTGCTATGTTACCATGTTTGTGAAACGCTTAGATGCGCTTCTTTCCAATTCGGGGCCTCGTTCCCCCAATCGGAAAGGACCGCATCTTAGTCGTTAAAGTGCGCCTGGGCAGGCTAGTTGGCTGGCCTTTGGGCCGGCCCAGTCCCAGGCCGAGCCCGGCTAGGGGTTGTAGGCCTTTTTCTTTAAAAACTGGATTTTCAAAGATTTTTATAAAAAGATTTAACCAGTGTAAAAATATAATTTTTTCACTTTTCTTCTTCTAAAAATATGTAGTATTTCATAGAACCATTGGTTGAATTTTTGCAGCAACTATTCTGTTTTATAAAAATAAAAAGGATTAAATTGGAATAGTCTTGCTTCTGTTTAGTTGATTTTGAATATATTCCTTCATTGGAATCAGAGGCAAATATTTTTTTTTAAATAACAACCTAGATTTATCAGAAATAACCAACATTTTTAAAATGACTTCGTGATCTGTTTTGGAGTGAGCTATTTCTTATATTATCTTTTGACGACCATAGGAAATCCGTGTGACGAGGGAATCTGAGCGGAAGACCTCGAAGACCCCGGATACCTAGCTGACCAAGGCAAGCAGCCCTTTGGCCATGACTGGGCATATGTTATATTGCATGTTAGTATAGCAAGTATTTCCGTTGCATATGATCATAAGTGCGGGTAAATCATTTGAAGTGATGTTACCGATGGCTCCTTCGGAGCACATGCATTGAACTTGATCCTACCACCTATGAGGATCATGCTAGTATCATGTTGGCAGGTAAAGTTAGAGTAATATTAGCATGAGCATGTGTTGGTATAAATCAAAGATTATGAAAACCCCATCGGGTGCCACTAATGCCTGACGATGATGATGAGTTAGGTGGCCACTTTTGGTGAAGTGGTGCACCGGGTATTTGTGTGAGTACGGTTTCAGAAATGGGATTAGATTTATGATGTGTCGACCATCCCAACCTTACATGTACGACCATGTTACCCCTTATGGGATGGGGCTATGTTGATTACGCTGGTCGGTGCTAGCAAAGAGCCACATTACTAGTGGCGGGAGTGATGTGTGGTCACTCTCATGATGGGGTCGTGCCAGGTAGGGCGACTATGCCATTTTTACGTGTTCCACGCACACCGTTGGTCCCCGCATGGTTGATACTGTCCAGAGTCGGTGCTCGTAAGACATACAACATGTGGGCTCGGTACCAATCGCGTGGACCTCTTTGGCTAGTATCGTCAGAAGAAAGGCATTAATCGGGTACTTACCTCGGGTATGTTATATACCGCCAGTCGTGGATGACATGAAAGTTTCCCGGATCTCGTGGGTCCAGCGTACTACCTCTGCAGAGTGTAAAACTATTCGAATAGCCGTGTCCATGGTCAAGGACAGTTGGGTAATCCTACTTAAACTACATCCAGTTGTTTCCGCATAAACCAAGTGTGTGTGCGTATGTGATACATGGTGTTATTATGGAAGAAATGATATGACCAAGTTCGGTGACTTGGCATATAGGGTGAACCCGGATGGTTTAGCCCTCGACAGATATATTGATATATGTAACCTATTCTTAAAAAGTAGTTCTTAACTTATGATGCATACCTATGATCATGTTTATTTACTACCAAGTAGATATCCACCAAAGAAGCATGTTATTGTTATCCTTCACTTGCATTGTTCATATCATGGGCTGTTTGCGAGCACATTCAAAATTAATCATTGGCTTGCCACTGGTTATATTATTGACTAGACATGGAAGGACCAGAGATTGGAGATGAGTACGTCTTCAGAGACGCCCCTGCGAACTAGGACGCTTCCCAGTCAGAATGCATGTTGGTGTAGACTGATGGCATGGGCACCCGCTTAGCCCTAAGATTTCCGCTACTAGATGTATCAGTGTGATTTGGCCTGATAGGCCCTACCTTGTGAACTTGACCATTCGGTCACGTGTTGTAATAATTCGGTACTTGGATGTAAGACTCTTATTATTCAGTATCTGTTTGTTCGGTGAGCATTGATCTCTGGGATCACTGAGCACGTACATTCGGCGATATCGACTCGTAAGTCGGGGTCCACACAAATTTCATTTATATGATGTGCCTAAGGAAATGTCACGTTACGATTTTTGCAATGTTTGCAAAATACCTTTTGAGGGCAGCATCAGTGAACCACGTCCTAGAGAGATGGAGGATTTTATTACCGCAGTCAGTGTAGGGGAAGAGAGATGGGTATCAAAGCAAGAGCGGCCAACGTACATTTTCCTATTCTACGTTATTATTCATTATTTGCAGGGAGATGTTTAGTTGGTCGTGACGAGAGTGGAAGCCTCAGTGCTCCCGACATCACTATTCTGCGCCACACTTTACTTGCTGATTGAAATTTTAGTATGGGCGCTATAGTGGCCCACCGGTTGAACTTAAACCATTCAAAGGGCCCTATATTTTGAGGTATTTATGCATCTCGTTTAGCTAAACACTTTGAGATACCTATTAGGCTTGACGAGGAATAGGAATTGCTACTTCCTATAAGATATTTAGATTATGATAGGATGGTAGCACATGATTTTATTAATAAAGATAATGATAAGAGGCTCCTTTATAACTTAGTATTTAGTCAGGGTACTTGTGAGATTATTGCTTTGCCTTCTTCTTCTTTATTAGACATCCATTCAAGCAGGTACACTATTATGCCCGAGGACATTTACAAATATTGGGGCCTCTCGCAAGCCCCTGCACCTGAGCCTGCACCAGCCATCGATCCGTATAAGGCTCCAGTTTCTCAGTGGGAGCTGTAGGAGCTCGCAAACTAGTGGAACCCTCCGTATCCTCCGGAGTATCTAGGAGAGGTTTATCTCCAGCCATGGCCCTAGTCCAACATAGGACAAAAGCCCAAGATTGGGGAGTACTATTTCTGGCCGACAATACATTCATGTTCACACACTCATTCCACTTGTCGGTGTTCATACTTTTTCATTGTACCATCCATGGTAGTTTATTTCTTCTTTTTTGTTTTATTCTTGTGTGTTTCATTAACCTTGAGAAAATCAAAAAAAAGTTCTAGCTTTACCTTCTAGTTTGTTTAGCTTAGTGTTAAAATAAAACCCAAAAAGATTTTCCGTTCTTCTTTTGCTTGTTGGGGGCTTTCCCGTGTAAATAGTTTTTCCCTTCTTCTTTGGGTTGTAAGGAGAAGACCACGATGACATGTTGAGTGGCTTCATATGCATTATCGTTTATCTATCAGAGATCCCATATTACCTTGTCTTATCCTTTGAGTTATTGCTTGCAGATTCAGCTTATTCCAATGCATGTGCACTCTTAATATTATTATTCACACTGTTCGATCATGCAAGTGAAAGGCAATAATGACGATATATGATGAAGTGACGGAGATGGAGAAAAGCTGGTATGAACTCCACCTATTTTGTTTTTTGTAAATATGATTAGCTCATCGTTCTGGATTCAGCTCGTTATGGATTGAACATGTTTGCAATAACAATTAGAGATTATAGTTACTTATGCCTTGCTTAATTAGCTAGTAGTGAATAATGGTTTGTCTTGAGTGCCAACATGCATATTTAAATGGTTGTGATGTAGTATGATAGAATGGTATCCTCCTCCGAATGATTGGAGTGGCTTGACTTGGCACATGTTCACGCATGTAGTTTAAACTAAACCAACATAGCCTCCACGATGTTTATGTTCATGGTGATTTATATCCTACTCATGCTTGCATTCAATGTTGATTAATCTCAAAGCATGTTTATGACTATTGTTGCTCTCTAATTGGTCGCTTCCCAGTCTCTTGCCAGCCTCCACTTGTACTAAGCTTTAATACTGCTTGTACATCCATTTCCATAAACCCAAAGTTGTTTCATATGAGTCCACCATACCTACCTATATGTCGTATTTACCTGCCATCCCAAGTAAATTTGCAGGTGCCATACTCTAAACCTTCAAATAAATATTATGTTTTGTATGCCGGATCGCTCGTGTAGTGACTAGGGGATGTCAGTATCTTCCATGCTAGGTGGGTTATTCTGATGATATGTGTTGATTCACTATCATTCACGAGAAAGAGGTTGGTATTCGGCATGCCCAGTTCCATGCTCAAAAGTCAAATCAAATTGTAATAAAACAAAACTCCCCCAGGATTGTTGTTTGTATGGACGGTACCCGTGGATTCGGCCTTCCGTGGAGTGTGATTGATTGGTGGAGGGGGAGTAAAAACTTTACTATTCTGTTTGGGAACCTCCTATAATGTATCTAGCATGAAAGATATTGAGATCTCTTAGTTGTTATGTTGACAATGAAAGCATACCACCCATAATTTTGATTCATCCCTGTTTTAAAAGCTCGAGCTCTAGCACCTCTATAAATCAATGCTTCCCTCTGCGAAGGGCCTATCTATTTTACTTTAGTGTTGATTCATCCTCTTCTTATAAAAAGGCACCAGTTAGAGAGCACCTCCATCATTTGTATGCTATGTTATCAATTGATATTGAGAATGGGTATTACTGGATCTCTTTTACCATGAATTGCAATGTCTATTCAGTCCTCGTTCTTCAAAGGTGCTCTGCATTTACGTTTTCTGGTCTCAGAAAGGGCTAGTGAGATACGATTATATCATATTGTATTATGATTGTTTGATAAAATTGTTGTCATTTGAGGCTTATTACTATCGCTCGGTAGTTGATTATGCCATGGATATAACTAAATATGAGACCTAAACATTATTGTGAATGTTGTTAGTCTATAATATTTGATGAAAATATGAACATCAGTTAGACATATTTACAACAGCAAGATCAAACAGAGTTTGTAAAAGTTTTGTTTATCACTTTCAGTTTATCAACTGAATTGCTTGAGGACAAGCAAAAGTTTAAGCTTGGGGGAGTTGATACATTTCCAACGTATCTACTTTTCCAAATACTTTTGCCCTTGTTTTGGACTATAATTTGCAAGATTAGAATGGAACTAACCCGGACTGACGATGTTTTCACCAAAATTGCCTTTGTGTTATTTTTGTGCAGAAATAAAAATTCTCGGATTGACATGAAAATTTATGGAGAATATTTTTGGAATTAATAAAAAATATTGGCGAAATAATAAACTGGAGAAGGGCCACCACCTGGCCACAAGCCTGCACGGCGCCCTCCCTAGGGCGCGCCCCATGTCTTGTGGGGCCCATGTGGCTCCTCCAACCTCGTTTACACTTCTATATATTCATGTTCGGGGAGGAAAAAATCAAGGAGAAGAGTTCATCATGTTTTACGATACAGAGCCGCCGCCACCTCATGTTCTTCCTCGGGGGGGGCATATTTGGAGTCTGATTTGGGCTCAGGAGAGGGGAAATCGACGTCGTCGTCGTCACCAATCATCCTCCATCAGCAATTTCATCGTAATCCTAATTATTCCAAAATAGTAATTACTACTTCCCAATGCCTTCCTCTAGGCCCAAATATGGTGAAGTGTTATGTAGTCGACATTCACATAACACCACTAGAGGAAAAGACAACATACAGCATATCAAAATACCGAACGAATATCAAATTCACATGACTATTATTAACATGACTTATCCCATGTCCTGAGGAAAAAAAGTAACTACTCACAAAACATAATCATAATCATGATCAGAGGTGTAATGAATAGCATCAAGGATCTGAACATATACTCTTCCACCAAGTAATCCAACTAGCATCAACTACAAAGAGTAATCAACACTACTAGTAACCTTACAAGTACCAATCGGAGTCGTGAGACGGAGATTGGTTACAAGAGATGAACTAGGGATTGGAGAGGAGATGGTGCTGATGAAGATGTTGATGAAGATGCCTCCCCTCCGATGAGAGGAGTGTTGGTGATGACGATGGCGATGATTTCCCCCTCCGGGAGGGAAGTTTCCCCGGCAGGACCGTTCTGCAGGAGCTCTAGATTGGATCTTCTCAAGTTCCGCCTCGTGGCGGCGGCGAAACCACGAAAAAGCTCCCGAATGATTTTTTTTGGACCAAGACCCTTCATATAGCAAAAGAGGGGGGCTAGTGGGCCGTCAGGGAGCCCACAAGCGCCCACTCCGCCACCAGGGGGTGGCGGTGGCAGGGCTTGTGGCGCCCTGGTAGCCCCCCTCCGGTACTTCTTTCACCCAGTATTTTTTATATAATCCCAAAAAAATGCACGTAACTTTTTACGGCATTTGGAGATGTGCAGAATAGTGGACTAAGATTTGCTCCTTTTCCAGTCCAGAATTCCAGCTGCCTGAATTCTCCCTCTTCAAATAAACCTTGCAAAATAAGAGAGAAAAGGCATAAATATGGTACCACAAAGTAATATAACAGCCCATAAAGCAATAAATATCAACATGAAAGCATGATGCAAAATGGACGTATCAACTCCCCCAAGCTTAGACCTCGCTTGTCCTCAAGCGAAAACCAAGTTCCATAAACATGTCCACATGTTTAGGGATGAAGGTGTCGAAAAACCATAATACAGACATGAGGGCATCATGATCACACATAGAACAGCAATACATCATAAAGATTCTTATGGGAAACTAACAATTCCTTCACAAAGCAAAGCATGAAGCAAAAACCTTACCGAGAAGTAACCAACAACAGTCCAAAATCATTGAAGCAATTGCAATTTATCACAACATGAGAAAGAGTCAAATAAGAGACTGTAAGGCAAATCCACATTCTCAATCATCTCTTTTGTTTTCCACAATTGTTACAACTCACGTGGTACTCATGGTGTCAAAGTTACAGCTAGATAGAGAGGAAGATAGGGGCTTATAGTTTTGCCTCCCAACGGTTTACCTCAAGGGTAAAGTCAACAACAATAAAGCATAAGTACCCAACTCCAAGTTGATATATGAATATAGATCTTTCCCAAACATGTGACGGTAGCCAAGACAAAGGCAAAAAGGGAATTGGTGAAGATCACCAAGACTCTTACAAGGGCAAAAAGTAAAGGTACAAGATAGGCCCTTCGCAGAGGGAAGCAGAGGTTGTCATGCGCTTTTGAGGTTTGAATGAGTGTCCTCTTAGTGTGGAGGAACGTCACTTTATATTGCCTCCTGTGATAAAGAACTTTATTATGCAGTCTGTCGCTTTTATGTCTTCCTCATCACAGGTTTGTACAAAGCTTATTTTCCACACACTAATAGATCATACATATTAGAGAGAAATTTTTATTGCTTGCACCGATGACAACTTACTTGAAGGATCTTACTCAATCCATAGGTAGGTATGGTGGACTCTCATGGCAAAACTGGGTTGGAGGTTTATGGATGCACAAGTAGTATCTCTACTTGGTGCGGGAGTTTTGGCTAATATGAGGTGGAAGAAATCGTCACATGCTAAGGGATCTCTAATCATATAACACTGTTTGGAACCAAGCAAACACAATTCATTATGTTGTCTTCCTTGTCCAACATCTACTCCTAAGCATGCAATAGTTTGGTGAGTGCTCACAATTGTAAAAAGTGTCTAAGATGATATATTTATATGTGAACCTCTCTTTCCTTATTACTTCTTATTAATTGCAACAATGACTGAGGTCTATGTTGATTTATTCTCAACAAGTTTTAATCATCATACGTGTCATATGTGAAGTTATCACTTTCCATAAGATCGTCTCATGATCTTTCATGTTATCGTTCTTTTCGTACTTTTGATCATGGCACAAAGCAAAGCCCTTGACTAAGACACTCTTTATTATATAGCTCGTAAGCTCGAATACATCGGGGGAGAGACAAAAGCAAAAGACTCAAACTAAACACTAAAGACTTATTCCACTAAGAGAAGAAATAAAAACTGAAAAGGAAAGAAATAAAACAAAGGTAAAAGCAAAAGATATAAAGGTGATACGATACGAGGGCAACTCCCCCAAGCTTGGCAGAAGCCAAGGGGATTGCCCATACCATTGCTTAGTTGTCTTCCTTTGGCGGTGATGGTGGTGGAGTTGTTCGAGTAGTCTGATCCTTCGTCTTCCAAGGCATAGGTGCTACATCATGGAAGGATGAACGAGTCGCCGGAATCCTCAAATCTGCAGCCAACCTTATTGATTTAAATATGTACTCATACTCACAGTTTTGGTTCTGCAGGTCATAGATCTGGCCCTGAAGTTGATCAACCCTGTCATAGAGCCTGGAGAGGTGTTTCCCAATATCAATGGCATCCATCTTTTGATTGCTAGTGAACTCCGTGATCATCATGTGGTTGGCGTTGAGTCCACGCTCCAACATCCCTTGGCACTTGAAGACTTGTTGCTCCATTGCTTCGAGCCTCATCTCCATGCTTCCGGTCTTCTTAGGCCCCTCAACATCACGGATGTGCAACATCCCCTCGCTCATCTTGATAGATTGAGGGTGTTTCAGCACTTCCGTGAGGTAGGGATTGATGACCTTCTCAAAGATCTTGTCCTTAGGAGTGTTTGGGGAAGTCATGATGATCTAGATCTGTCATAGAAACAGGCTCGAAACAAAAACAGAGGAAAACTGCGTGATACGGAGATCAAAACCTTCGGGCAAATATATATATTGATTTTTCTGGACCAGAAGGAGTGCTCCGCAAGAAAACGGAGTCCGGGAGGCACACGAGGTGCACAAGCTTGCCCTCCGCCACCAGGGGGTAGGGGCGGTGGTAGGGCTTGTGGCCGCCTCGTGCGCTCTCCGGACTGCTTTTTATTTTTCTAATTTTCCAAAAGTTCCAAAACGGAGGAAATTTCCTATTGGAAAAGCATCGGAGTCCAATTTCTTACCGAAACAGATACCTCTTCGTTTTCAGGGTCTGAAACAGGCTGATAAACATCCCTTATGTACTCCTCTGGAGTTATGACATTGATGATATTGGTCTCAACATTTATGGGAGTACCAGAGATGTAATGCTTGATTCTTTGCCAATTTACCACTCTAGGAAAATTTCCTTCCGTATTATTGATTTTGATGGCACCGGAACGATTTACTTCCTCGATAACATAGGGACCTTCCCATTTAGAGAGAAGCTTGCGTGCAAAGAATCTCAAACGAGAATTGTATAGCAAGACATAATCACCTACATTGAACTCTCGTTTCTGTATTCGTTTGTCGTGCCATCTCTTAACCTTTTCCTTGAACAACTTGGCATTCTCATATGCCTGGGCTCTCCATTAATCTAGCGAGCTGATATCAAACAACCGCTTCTCACCGGGAAGTTTGAAATCAAAGTTGAGCTCTTTGATTGCCCAATAAGCTTTGTGTTCCAGCTCAAGAGGTAAATGACAGGCTTTACCATAAACTATTTTATACGGTGACATGCCCATGGGATTCTTATAAGCAGTCCTATAAGCCCATAGTGCATCGTCAAGTTTGCTAGACCAGTTCTTTCGAGATCTATTGACGGTCTTTTGTAGGATCAATTTGATCTCCCTATTACTCAACTCCACTTCACCACTAGACTGAGGATGATAAGGAGATGCAACTCTATGGTTGACATCATACTTAGCGAGCTTCTTGCGGAAAACACCATGAATGAAGTGTGAACCGCCATCAGTCATCAAGTATCTAGGGACTCCAAATCTTGGGAATATGACTTCTTTAAGCATCTTAATAGAGGTGCGGTGATCAGCATTTTTAGTGGGGATAGCTTCTACCCACTTAGTAACGTAATCCACAGCAACTAAGATGTGAGTGTACCCATTGGAACTCGGGAAGGGTCCCATATAATCAAAGCCCCAGACATCAAATGGTTCAATGACAAGTGAATAGTTCATAGGCATTTCCTGACGCTTACTAATGTTCCCTATTCTTTGGCATTCATCACAAGACAAGACAAACTTACGGGCATCCTTGAAGAGAGTGGGCCAATAGAAACCTGATTGCAATACCTTATGGATAGTTCTATCTCCAGCGTGGTGTCCTCCATAGACTTCGGAATGACACTTGTGCAAGATCTGTCCCTGTTCATGTTCAGGCACACGACGTCTAATAACGCCATCTACTCCTTCCTTATAAAGGTGAGGATCATCCCAAATGTAGTATCTCCAATCAAAGAAGAATTTCTTCTTTTGCTGATAGGTGAAACTGGGTGGTATGTATTTGGCTACGATATAATTTGCATAATTGGCATACCACGGTGCACTATGTGAAGTGCGGATGACATTTAATTGCTCATCAGGAAATCTGTCATCAATAGGTAGTGGGTCATCAAGGACATTCTGTAGCCTAGACAAGTTATCTGCTACAGGGTTATCAGCACCCTTTCGGTCAACGATGTGCAAATCAAATTCCTGTAGCAGGAGAACCCATCTGATCAGCCTCAGCTTAGCGTCCTTCTTCTCCATAAGGTACTTAATAGCAGCATGATCACAGTGAATAGTGACTTTGGAGTCAACTATGTAAGATCTGAACTTTTCACATGCAAACACGACTGCTAAAAATTCCTTCTACGTAGTGGCATAGTTTCTTTGGGCACTGTCTAGAGTTTTACTAGCATAGTGAATAACATTCAACTTCTTGTCAACTCTTTGTCCTAGAACAGCACCAACAGCATAATCACTAGCGTCGCACATGATTTCAAAGGGCGAGTTCCAGTCAGGTGGTTGAACAATAGGTGCGGTTATCAAAGCCTTCTTAAGTATTTCGAAAGCTTCCTCACAATCCTCATCAAAAACAAAAGGAACATCCTTCTGCAAGAGGTTGGTAAGAGGACTAGAAATCTTAGACAAGTCTTTAATGAACCTTCTATAGAAACCAGCATGACCTAGGAAACTTCGTATATCTCTGATATCTGTGGGGCAAGGCATTTTCTCAATCGCATCAACCTTAGCCTGATCAACTTCAATGCCTCTCTCAGGAATTTTGTGTCCTAAGACGATACCTTCGTTAACCATAAAGTGGCACTTTTCCAATTCAAGACAAGGTTGGTATCTTCGCATCTCTGTAGGACTCGATCAAGGTTGCTGAGGCAATCATCAAAGGAAGACCCGTAAATGGAGAAGTCATCCATGAAAACCTCGACAATCTTTTCACAAAAGTCAGAGAATATAGCCATCATACATCTTTGAAAGGTGGCAGGTGCATTGCATAAGCCAAAAGGCATACGTCTATAAGCAAAGGTACCGAAGGGGCAGGTGAAACTGGTTTTCTCCTGACCATATTGTGCAACAGGTATTTGCGAGAAACCTGAATAACCGTCTAGAAAGCAGAAGTGTGTGTGTTTTGATAGCCTTTCTAGCATTTGGTCGATAAACGGCAAAGGATAATGATCTTTCCTGGTTGCCTTGTTCAGTTTCCGGAAGTCTATCACCATCCTATAGCCGGTAATAATCCTTTGTTGTGGGATTAGTTCATCCTTATCATTAGGAACGACGGTGATACCTCCCTTCTTAGGTACGCAATGTACTAGACTTACTCAATCACTATGAGCAACAGGATAAATGATTCCTGCTTCCAAAAGCTTTAATATTTCTTTTCTAACGACCTCTTTCATCTTAGGATTCAATCTCCTTTGATGATCAGCAACTGTTTAAAGTCAGGATCGGTTTTGATCTTGTGCTGACATAGAGTAGGACTAATACCCTTAAGATCATCAAGAGTATATCCAATAGCAGCACGGTGCTTCCTCAGAGTTCTAAGTAACTTCTTCTCTTCGTGCTCTGAGAGGAGGGCACTAATACTGACAGGATATATCTCCTTCTCATCAAGATAGGCATACTTAAGAGTATCAGGCAACTGTTTAAGCTCTAACACAGGATCACCCTTTGGTGGGGGAGGATCCCCAAGCAGTTCAACATGCAGATTATTCTTGAGAATAGGATATTGTTCTAAGACAATTTTATCTATCTCATCTCTCTCCTCCATATGCATATCATTTTCATGCTCAAGCAGATATTTCTCTAAAGGATCCGTAGGAGGTACGGCAATAGAGGCAAGAGCAATGATTTCATCCCTACCATACGACTCTCTTTCATGGGGTTGTCTTCCAAACTTGGAGAAGTTAAATTCATGAGACACACCCCCTCAGACTAATTGTGACAGTCTGCTTAATGCAATCAATGTGAGCATTGACAGTGTTGAGAAAGGGTCTACCAAATATGATGGGACAAAAGCTATCTTGTGTAGTACCAAGGACGAGGAAATCAGTAGGATACTTCGTCTTACCACACAGGACTTCTACGTCTCTCACAATTCCCAGAGGACAGATAGTGTCTCTATTGGCTAGCGTAATAGTGACATCAATGGGTTCTAACTCAGGAGGTGCAATCTCATCTTTGATTTCATCATATAGAGAACGGGGTATTGCACTAACACTAGCTCCCATATCACATAAACCATGGTAACAGTGATCCGTATTTGTCTTTCGCGTGAGGTTTAGCAATTCTTGCGGAGTCCTCACAGAATTTGATAACATGCCCATCTATGTCTTCGGCTAAGAGATCTTTGATAATAGCAACACTAGGTTCAACTCTAATCTCCTCAGGGGGTGTAAGTGGTCTAATGTAACCCCTACATATCACAGTTGGAGCTTTAGAATAATCCTTTATCCTAGCAGGGTATGGTGGTTTCTCAGTGTAAGCACAAGGAACAACAGGATCACTAAAAGAAATGACTTTCTCCTCAACTAGATTGGTTTTGGCTATGTTGCTTTCTACAGGAGGATGATATTTAAACCACTTCTATTTGGGAAGATCAACATGAGCAGCAAAATATTCATATAGAGAAGCTACTACCTCAGAGTCAAGTCCATACTTAGCGCTAAAATCTCTAGAAGTGTTTGTCTCAACAAAAGATTTAACGCAATCAAACTGGAAATTCATACCTGACTCCTTACCTTCCTCCAGCTCCCAATCTTCAGAGTTGCGTTTGATTCTTTCCAATAAATTCCACTTGTTATCAATATCCTTCTTCATAAAAGAACCGGTACAATAAGTGTCAAGCATGGTACGATCTTCATGAGAAAGCCGAGCATAAAAGTTTTGAGTGATGATTTCTCTCGGGAGCTCATGATTGGGGCATGAATATAGCATTGATTTAAGCCTCCCCCAAGCTTGAGATATGCTTTCCCTGTCACGAGGCCAAAAGTTATAAATAAAGTTCCGATCACGATGTACTAAATGCATAGGATAGAACTTTTGATGAAATTCCAATTTCAACCGATTGTAGCCCCATGATCCAGTATCATCACATAGGCTATACCATGTCAACGCCTTATCCTTCAAAGATAAAGGAAAGACTTTCTTCTTAACCTCATCCTCGGGCAAACCTGCAAGCTTAAATAAACCACAAACTTCATCTACATAGATTAGATGCAAGTCTGGATGTGAAGATCCATCTCCTGTAAAAGATTTAGCCACCAGTTTCTCAAGCATACCCGAAGGAATTTCATAATAGATATTTTCAGTATGTACCTCAGGTTGAGGAACAACTCCTCGTGCTTCCGTTCGTGGTGAAGATACCCCGAACAAACTCCTCAAAGGAATAGTTTCCATAGTGACAAGTGACAATAAATTTCAGCACAGTATATAGATGTTTCCTTACCAATTTCCACTTACCAAAGGCGCTTCACTCCCCGGCAACGGCGCCAGAAAAGCGTCTTGATGACCCACAAGTATAGGGGATCAATTGTAGTCCTTTCGGTAAGTAAGAGTGTCGAACCCAACGAGGAGCAGAAGGCTCTGATAAACGGATTTCAGCAAGGTAATAACTGCAAGCAATGAAAGTAGCGGTAACAAGTGATTGTGTAGCGAGGTGAAATGTAGCAAGCAAAAAGTAACAAGTAGTAGCAACGGTGCAGCAAATGGCCCAATCCCTTTTGTAGCAAGGGACAAGCCTGAACAAAGTCTTATAGGAGGGAAAACGCTCCCGAGGACATACGGGAATTAGTGTCATGCTAGTTTCATCATGTTCATATGATTCGCGTTCGTTACTTTGATAGTTTGATATGTGGGTGGACCGGCGCTTGGGTACTGCCCTTACTTGGACAAGCATCCCACTTATGATTAACCTCTCTCGCAAGCATCTGCAACTACAAAAGAAGAATTAAGACAAAGTCTAACCATAGCATTAAACTAGTGGATCCAAATCAGACCCTCACGAAGCAACGCATAGACTAGGGTTTAAGCTTCTGTCACTCCAGCAACCCATCATCTACTTACTACTTCCCAATGCCTTCCTCTAGGCCCAAATATGGTGAAGTGTTATGTAGTCGACGTTCACATAACACCACAAGAGGAAAAGACAACATACAGCATATCAAAATACCGAACGAATATCAAATTCACATGACTATTATTAACATGACTTATCCCATGTCCTCGGGAACAAAAGTAACTACTCACAAAACATAATCATAATCATGATCAGGGGTGTAATGAATAGCATCAAGGATCTGAACATAAACTCTTCCACCAAGTAATCCAACTAGCATCAACTACAAAGAGTAATCAACACTACTAGTAACCTTACAAGTATCAATCGGAGTCGTGAGACGGAGATTGGTTACAAGAGATGAACTAGGGATTGGAGAGGAGATGGTGCTGATGAATATGTTGATGAAGATGCCTCCCCTCCGACGAGAGGAGTGTTGGTGATGACGATGGTGACGATTTCCCCCTCTGGGAGGGAAGTTTCCCCGGCAGGATCGTCCTGTCGGAGCTCTAGATTGGATCTGTTCAAGTTCCGCCTCGTGGCGGCGGCGAAACCACGAAAAAGCTCCCGAATGATTTTTTCTGGACCAAGACCCTTCATATGGCAAAAGAGGGGGGATAGTGGGCCATCAGGGAGCCCACAAGCCCCCACTCCGCCACCAAGGGGTGGCGGTGGCAGGGCTTGTGGCGCCCTGGCAGCACCCCTCCGGTACTTCTTTCACCCAGTATTTTTTATATAATCCCAAAAAATCCACGTAACTTTTCAGGGCATTTGGAGATGTGCAGAATAGTGGACTAAGATTTGCTCCTTTTCCAGTCCAGAATTCCAGCTGCCTTTATTCTCCCTCTTCAAATAAACCTTGCAAAATAAGAGAGAAAAGGCATAAATATGGTACCACAAAGTAATATAACAGCCCATAAAGCAATAAATATCAACATGAAAGCATGATGCAAAATGGACGTATCAAGGGGCTCGGGGCCAGCGCGGCCATGGTCGGGGTGGCCAGAGTGCGACCGAAGAGGGGGAGGGGAAGAGCCTCGAGGGCTCGCCGCGTTGTAGAAGGAGGCAGAGGCTCGGTGTGGAGGTGGCCGGCAGTGGAGGTCCGGCTAGGAGTTTGTGGATCCGGCGAGGACGATGATCGGCGGGGTAGCTTCCGTAGTGGGCGTAGGGGTGTTGTAGGGGCAGCACCGGCCGGTGCCGGCGAGGGCGGTCGGAGGAGGCCGGTCGGCAGTGGGGTTGTTGCCCGGGGGAGAGGGAGCCGGCGAGGGAGAGGGCCAGCGGGGCGAGCGAGCTGGCTGGGCAAGGTGAGCGCGGGGGAGCGCGAGGGGAGGAGATCGGGGCGAGCTGGGGGAGGCGCTCGCGAGGGAGAGGCAGGGTGGAGCGATGGCGCGCTGGGGCAAGCGAGGCGTGGAAGCGTGGGGGAGGCCGGCGTGCGAGATGGGGAGGCGAGCGAGGGCTCGGTGGGTTGGGGAGAGGGAGCGGAGCACGAGGGTAACGACGGAGGGATTCCCCTCGTTGGGTTTCCTGGCGGCGGCTGGGGGAAGTGAGGAGGGAGTGAGTGGAGGAGGCTAGGGTTTTGGGGGTTGAATACCCCCTGGGTATTGGGGTGGGCTTGTGGGGTGATGGGCTGGGGTGGCCGGCTGGCTAGATGGGCCGGTTTAGGTGGGCCGGCCTAGGTGGGGGGTCCTTTCTTTTTCTTTTTCTGTTTTCTTGTAATATTAAACAACTCATGTCTTAATTATCTAGAGGCTTCAATTTACTTCCTAAAATGTTCGCTCTAATTTTATAAAACCTTAGGGAATATTTGTAACCCATCCAACATTTTTATTTTCAGTTTCACAAAAATTTTAAATTCCACTTTTCTTACAAATGAAATTTGCAATGGAGTTGAGCTTGGTTTGAACCAGTTCGAGTTTAACAAAAGTAAGCATGGTGACGTGGCTTCATTAGCATAGGATTATTGTAGCTTAATTACAGAGATCACTCTAGCAAAAGCTGAGGATGTCACAACTGTGTGTCCTTTGGTTTCAATACCAAGCCGCTCCAAACCAGACGTACAACTGTCACAGAAGTTGGAACTGGGTCATCAACATATGTCTTCATCAAGCTACTGGTTCTATTTTTTCAACTCTTTTCATTTCCTAAATTGCATGTTAAAGACTTTCACGTGTACTGTTCGAAGAATTTGACTGAAGACTTTCTCTGAATTCCTCACCTCAAATTCTGTTGGGTAACGTAGCATAAATTCAAAAAAATTCCTACGCATATTCAGATCTTCCTATGGAGAGACCAGCAACGAGAGAGGGGTGAGTTCATCTTCATACCTTTGAAGATCGCTAAGCGGAAACGTTGCTAGAACGCGGTTGATGGAGTCGTACTCGCGGCGATTCAGATCGGGGTGTGATTCCGATCTAGTGCCGAACCAAGGCACCTCCGCGTTCAACACACGTGCAGCCCGGTGACGTCTCCCGCACCTTGATCCAGCAAGGAGGAGGGAGAGTTTCGGGAAGATCTCCGGCAGCACGACGGCATGGTGTCGATGGAGAGACGAGGTCTCTCGGCAGGGCTTCGCCAAGCACCAGCAAAGAGGAGGAGAAAGGAGAACAGGGCTGCGCCGAGGGAGAGGTAAAACTGTGTCTCCAAAAGCCCAAAAGTGCCCACTATATATGGGAAGGGAGGGGCTGCGCCCCCTTGAGGGTTTCCCTCTCCTGGGAGGGGTGGAAGCCCTAGATGAGGGGAGGTGCGGTGGCCAAGAGGGGGAGGAGGGGTGGCGCACCCTTCTGGTGGGCCTTAGGTCCACCTGCGCTAGGGTTTCCCCCCTTCTCCCTTCTTCTTGCGCCATGGGCTGAGTGGGGGGCCCACCAGCCCACCTAGGGGCTGGTTCCCTCCCGCACTTGGCCCGTCTAGCCTCCCGGGGTCGTTGCCCCCTTTCGGTGGACCCCCGGGGACACCTCCGGTAGTCCCGGGGGTCCGAGTACGTTAGTGATGACGCGTGAAACACTTCCGGTGTCCGAAACCATCCGTCCTACATATCAATCTTTACCTCCGGACCATTCTGGAGCTCCTCGTGACGTTCGGGATCTCATCCGGGACTCCGAACAACTTTAGATAACCTCGTATAACAATTCCCTATAACCCTAGCGTCATCGAACCTTAAGTGTGTAGACCCTACGGGTTCGGGAGACAGGTAGACATGACCGAGACACCTCTCCGGCTAATAACCATCAGCGGGGTCTGGATACCCATGGTGGATCCCACTTGCTCCACGATGATCTCATCGGATGAACCACGATGTCAAGGATTCAATCAATCTCGTATACAATTCCCTTTGTCTGTCAGTATAGAACTTGCCCGAGATTCGATCGTCGGTATACCTATACCTTGTTCAATCTCGTTACCAGTAAGTCTCTTTACTCGTTCCGCAGCACGTCATCGTGTGACTAACTCCTTTAGTCACATTGAGCTCATGATGATGTTCTACCGAGTGGGCCCAGAGATACCTCTTCGTCACACGGAGTGACAAATCCCGATCTCGATTCGTACCAACCCAACAGACACTTTCAGAGGTCCCGTATTGCACCTTTATAGTCACCAAGTTACGTTGTGACGTTTGATACACCCAAAGCACTCCTACGGTATCCGGGAGTTGCATAGTCTCACGGTCGAAGGAAAAGACACTTGACATTAGAAAAGCTTTAGCATACGAACAATACGATCTAGTGCTACGCTTAGGATTGGGTCTTGTCCATCACATCATTCTCCCAATGATGTGATCCCGTTATCAATGACATCTAATGCCCATGACGAGGAAACCATGATCATCTATTGACTAACGAGCTAGCCAACTAGAGGCTTGCTAGGGACACATTGTGATCTATTTATTCACACATGTATTACTGTTTCCTATTAATACAATTATAGCATGAACAATAGACGATTATCATGAACAAGGAAATATGATAATAACCATTTTATTATTGCCTCTAGGGCATATTTCCAACAGTCTCCCACTTGCACTAGAGTCAATAATCTAGTTACGTTGTGATGTATCGAACGCCCATAGCATTATGGTGTTGATCATGTTTTTCTCGTGGAAGAGGTTTAGTCAACGGGTCTGCAAAATTCAGATCCGTGTGTACTTTACAAATCTCTATTACTCCACTCTGAACATGGTCCTGGATGGAGTTGTAGCGGCGTTTGATGTGCTTCGTCTTCCGGTGAAACCTGGGCTCCTTGGCTATGGCAATGGCCCAAGTGTTATCACAGAAGAGTGTCATTGGACCCGACGCGCTTGGAACCACTCCAAGGTCGGTGATGAGCTCCTTCATCCAAATTCCTTCATGAGCCGCTTCTGAAGCAGCTATGTACTCCGCTTCACATGTAGATGCTGCCACAACTTCTTGCTTGCTGCTGCACCAGCTCACTGCACCACCATTCAAAACATATACATATCCAATCTGTGACTTGGAGTCATCCGGATCTGTGTTGAAGCTAGCGTCGACGTAACCCTTTACGACGAGCTCTTCGTCACCTCCATAAACGAGAAACATTTCCTTAGTCCTTTTCAGGTACTTAAGGATATTCTTGGCCGCTATCGAGTGTTCCATACCGGGATCACTTTGGTACCTCCCCACCAAACTTATGGCAAGGTTTATATCAGGTCTGGTACATAGCATGGCATACATAAGAGAGCCTACGGCTGAAGCGTAGGGGACAGAACTCATCTTCTCTCTATCTGCTGCCGTGGTCAGCGACTGAGTCTTACTCAATCTCATACCTTGCAAAACTGGTAAGAACCCTTTCTTTGAGTTTTCCATATTGAACTTCTTCAATATCTTGTCAAGGTATGTACTTTGCGAAAGACCTATGAGGCATCTCGATCTATCTCTATAGATCTTGATGCCTAATATGTATGCAGCTTCTCCAAGGTCCTTCATTGAAAAACTCTTGTTCAAATAGGCCTTTATGCTCTCCAACATCTCTATATTATTCCCCATCAATAATATGTCATCCACATAAAGTATGAGGAAAGCTACAGAGCTCCCACTCAATTCTTGTACAGACAGGCTTCTCTGTAAACCTGTATGAACCCAAACGCTTTAATCACCTCATTAAAGCGAATGTTCCAACTCCGAGATGCTTGCACCAGCCCATAGATGGAGCGCTGGAGCTTGCACACTTTGTTAGCACCCTTAGGGTCGACAAAACCTTCTGGTTGCATCATATACAACTCTTCCTTAAGGTTCCCGTTAAGGAACGCTGTTTTAACGTCCATTTGCCAAATTTCATAATCATATAAGGCGGCAATTGCTAACATGATTCAGACTGATTTCAGCTTCGCTACGGGAGAGAAAGTCTCTTCGTAGTCAATCCCTTGAATTTGTCAAAAACCCTTTGCGACAAGTCGAGCTTTGTAAACGGTTACATTACCGTTCGCATCAATCTTCTTCTTGAAGATCCATTTATTTTCTATGGCTCGCCGGTCATCAGGAAAGTCCACCAAAGTCCATACTTTGTTCTCATACATGGATCCTATCTCGGATTTCATAGCTTCAAGCCATTTGTTGGAATCCGGGCCCGCCATCGCTTCTTCATAGTTCGAAGGTTCACCGTTGTCTAACAACATGATTTCCATTACAGGGTTTTCATACCACTCTGGTGTGGAGCGTACCCTTGTGGACCTCCGCGGCTCAGTAGTAACTTGATCCGAAGCTTCATGATCATTATCATTAACTTCCTCTTCAGTTGGTGTAGGCGCCACAGGAACAACTTCCCGCCATGCGCTACTATCCTGTTCGAGAGGGGGTGTAATTACCTCATCAAGTTCTACCTTCCTGCCACTTACTTCTTTCGAGAGAAACTCTTTCTCTAGAAAGGATATGTTCTTGGCAACAAAGGTTTTACCTTCGGATCTAAGATAGAAGGTATACCCAATAGTTTCCTTAGGGTATCCTATGAATAAGCATTTCTCTGCTTTGGGTTCGAGCTTTTCTGGTTGAAGTTTCTTCACATAAGCATCGCAGCCCCCAAACTTTCAGAAACAACAACTTAGGTTTCTTGCCAAACTATAGTTCATACGGTGTCGTCTCAACGGATGTAAACGGTGCCCTATTTAAAGTGAATTCTGCAGTTTCTAATGCGTATCCCCAAAATGATAGCGGTAAGTCGGTAAGAGACATGATAGATCGTACCATATCTAATAAAGTGCGATTACGACGTTCAGACACTCCGTTGCGTTGCGGTGTGCCAGGCGGCGTCAGTTGTGAAATGATTCCACGCTTCCTTAGGTGTGTGACAACTCGTGACTCAAATATTCTCCTCCACGATCAGATCGTAGATACTTAATTTTTCTGTCACGTTGATTCTCGACCTCCCTCTGAAATTCCTTGAACTTTTCAAACATCTCAGATTTGTGCTTCATCAAGTAGATATACCCATACCTACTCAAATCATCGGTGAGAGTGAGAACGTAACGATAGCCACCGCGAGATTCAACGTTCATTGGGCCACACACATCAATATGTATTATTTCCAATAAGTCGGTTGCTCTCTCCATTATTCCTAAGAATGGAGTCTTAGTCATCTTGCCCATGAGGCACGGTTCGCATGTGTCAAATGATTCAAAGTCAAGAGACTCTAATAGTCCATCAGTATGGAGCTTCTTCATGCGCTTAACACCGATATGACCAAGGCGGCAGTGCCACAAGTATGTGGGACTATCATTATCAACTTTACATCTTTTGGTACTCACACTATGAATATGCGTAACATCACGATCGAGATTCATCAAGAATAAACCATTCACCAGCGGAGCATGACCATAAAACATATCACTCATATAAATAGAACAACCATTATTCTCTGACTTAAATGAGTAGCCGTCTCGCATTAAGCAAGACCCTAATACAATATTCATGCTCAAAGTTGGTACTAAATAACAATTATTAAGGTTTAAAACTAATCATGACAGTAGATGTAGAGCTACCATGCCGACGGTGATCATATCTACCTTGGAGCCATTCCCGGCGCGCATCGTCACCTCGTGCTTGGCCAGTCTCCGCTTATTCCGCAGTTCCTGCTTTGAGTTGCAAATGTGAGCAACAGCACCGGTATCAAATACCCAGGAGCTACTACGAGCGCTGGTAAGGTACACATCAATAACATGTATATCACATATACCTTTAACGTTGTCGGCCTTCTTGTCCGCTATGTATTTGGGGCAGTTCCGCTTCCAGTGACCCTTTCCCTTGCAATAGAAGCACTCAGTCTCGGGCTTGGGTCCATTCTTTTTCTTCTTCCCGGCATCTGGCTTACCGGGCGCGGCAACGTCTTTGTCGTCTTTCTTGAAGTTCTTCTTACCCTTGCCCTTCTTGAAACTAGTGGCCTTGTTGACCATCAACACTTGATGCTCTTTCTTGATTTCTACTTCTGCAGACTTGAGCATTGAGTACAACTCGGGAATGGTCTTCTCCATCCCTTGCATGTTGTAGTTCAGCACAAAACCTTTGTAGCTTGGTGGGAGAGACTGGAGGATTCTGTCAATTATACCATCATCTGGAAGTTTGACTCCAAGTGAAGTCAGACGATCGTGTAACCCAGACATTTTGAGTATGTGCTCACTGACAGAACTGTTCTCCTCCATCTTACAGCTAAATAACTTGTCGGAGACTTCATATCTCTCGACACGGGCATGAGCTTGAAAAACTAGCTTCATCTCTTGGAACATCTCATATGCACCGTGTTGCTGAAAACGCCTTTGGAGCCCCGTTTCTAAACTGTATAACATGCCACACCTAACCAGAGAGTAGTCATCACTCCGTGTTTGCCAGACGTTCAGAATGTCCTGGGCTGCTGCGGGAGCGGGAGGGTCACCTAGTGGCGCATCAAGGACATAAGCCTTTTTAGCTGCTTCAAGGATGAGCTTCAAGTTGCGAACCCAGTCCGCATAGTTGCTACCATCATCTTTCAGCTTGTTTTTCTCTAGGAATGCGTTGAAATTGAGGTTGATGTTGGCCATCTACAATATTGATAAAGACAACTTTTAGACTAAGTTCATGACAATTAAGTTCATTTAATCAAATTAAGTATGAACTCCCACTTAAATCGACATCCCTCTAGTCATCTAAGTGATACATGATCCATGTTGACTAACCCGTGTCCGATCATCACGTGAGACGGACTAGTCACCATGGTGAGCAACTTCATGTTGATCGTATTCAACCATACGACTTCTGTTCAACCTTTCGATCTCTTGTATTCGAGGTCATGTCTGTACACGCTAAGCTCGTCGAGTCAACCTAGGTGTTTCATGTGTGTAAATCTGGCTTACACCCGTTGTATGCGAACGTTAGAATCTAACACACCCGATCATCATGTGGTGCTTCGAGACAACAATCCTTCGCAACAGTGCACATTTAGGGGAATACGTTCTCGAAATTTTATGAGGGATCAACTTATTATGCTACCGTTGTTTTAAGCAATAAGATGAAAAACATGATAAACATCACAATGCAATCATATAGTGACATGATATGGCCATAATCATCTTTGCTCTTTCGATCTCCATCTTCAGGCATCGCATGATCATCATGGTCACCGGCATGACACCATGATCTCCATCATCATGTCTCCGTGAAGTCGTCACGCCAACTACTACTATCACTACTACTATAGCTAACCGTTAGCAATGAAGTAAAAGTAGTAAGCACATGGCGTTGCATCTCATACAATAAAATAAGACAGCTCCTATGGCTCCTGCCGGTTGTCATACTCATCGACATGCAAGTCGTGAAACCTATTACAATAACATGATCGTCTCATACATCATACATGCAACATCACAACTTTGCCCATATCATATCACATGTCAAACCCTGCAAAAACAAGTTAGACGTCCTCTAATTGTTGTTGCAAGTTTTACGTGGCTGATTTGGGTTTCTAGCAAGAACGCTTTCTTACCAACGTGATAGCCACAACGATGATATGCCAAAGCTATTTACCCTTCATAAGGACCCTTTTCATCAAATCCAATCCGACTAGAGTAGGAGATATAGACACCCGCTAGCCACCTTTATGCACGGTGTGCATGTCTGTAGGTGGAACCAGTCTCACGTAAGCGTACGTGTAAGGTCGGTCCGGGCCGCTTCATCCCACAATACCGCCGGAAAAGAATAAGACTAGTAGCGGCAAGCAATTGAAAAGTCATCGCCCACAACCTTTTGTGTTCTACTCGTGCATAGAATCTATGCATAGAAAACCTGGCTCGGATGCCACTGTTGGGTAACGTAGCATAAATTCAAAAAAAATCCTACGCATATTCAGATATTCCTATGGAGAGACCAGCAACGAGAGAGGGGTGAGTGCATCTTCATACCTTTGAAGATTGCTAACCGGAAGCATTGGCAGAACGCGGTTGATGAAGTCGTACTCGCGGCGATTCAGATCGCGTGTGATTCCGATCTAGTGCCGAACCACGGCACCTCCGCGTTCAACACACGTGCAACCCGGTGACGTCTCCCGCACCTTGATCCAGCAAGAAGGAGGGAGAGGTTGGGGAAGATCTCCGGCAGCACGACGGTGTGGTGTCGATGGAGAGATGAGGTCTCCCGGCAGGGCTTCTCCAAGCACCGGGAGAGAGGAGGAGAAAGAAGAGCAGGGCTACGCCGAGGGAGAGGTAAAACTGTGTCTCCAAAAGCCCAAAAGTGCCCACTATATATAGGGGAAGGGAGGGGCTGCGCCCCCTTCAGGGTTTCCCTCTCCTGGGAGGGGCGTCAGCCCTAGATGGGGGGAGGTGCAGCGGCCAAGGGGGGAGGAGGGGTGGCGCACCCTTCTGGTGGGCCTTAGGCCCACCTGCGCTAGGGTTTCCCCCCTTCTCCCTTCTTCTTGCACCATGGGCTGAGTGGGGGTGCACCAGCCCAGCTAGGGGCTGGTTCCCTCCCGCACTTGGCCCATCTAGCCTCCCGGGGTCGTTGCCCCCTTCCGGTGGACCCCCGGGGCCACCTCCGGTGGTCCCGGTACGTTACCGATGACGCCCGAAACACTTCCTGTGTCCGTAACCATCCATCCTATATATTAATCTTTACCTACGGACCATTCTAGAGCTCCTCGTGACGTCCGGGATCTCATCCGGGACTCCGAACAACTTTCGATAACCATGTATAACAATTCCCTATAACCCTAGCGTCATCGAACCTTAAGTGTGTAGACCCTACGGGTTCGGGAGACAGGTAGACATGACCGAGACACCTCTCCGGCTAATAACCATCAGCGGGGTCTGGATACCCATGGTGGCTCCCACTTGCTCCACGATAATCTCATCGGATGAACCACGATGTCAAGGATTCAATCAATCCCGTATACAATTCCCTTTGTCTGTCGGTATAGAACTTGCCCGAGATTCGATCGTCGGTATACCTATGCCTTGTTCAATCTCGTTACCGGTAAGTCTCTTTACTCGTTCCGTAGCACGTCATCGTGTGACTAACTCCTTTAGTCACATTGAGCTCATGATGATGTTCTACCGAGTGGGCCCAGAGATACCTCTCCGTCACACGGAGTGACAAATCCCGATAACGATTCGTACCAACCCAGCAGACACTTTCAGAGGTACCCATAGTGCACCTTTATAGTCACCCAGTTACGTTGTGACGTTTGATACACCCAAAGCACTCCTACGGTATCCGGGAGTTGCATAATCTCATGGTCGAAGGAAAAGACACTTGACAGTAGAAAAGCTTTAGCATACGAACAATACGATCTAGTGCTACGCTTAGGATTGGGTCTTGTCCATCACATCATTCTCCCAATGATGTGATCCCGTTATCAATGACATCTAATGCCCGACCAGGAAACCATGATCATCTATTGACTAATGAGCTAGCCAACTAGAGGTTTGCTAGGGACACATTGTGATCTATTTATTCACACATGTATTACTCTTTCCTGTTAATACAATTATAGCATGAACAATAGACGATTATCATGAACAAGGAAATATGACAATAACCATTTTATTATTGCCTCTAGGGCATATTTCCAACAAATTCTTCACCTGAGTTATTCATTGATACGTCTCCGTCGTATCTACTTTTCTGAACTCTTTTGCCCTTGTTTTGGACTCTAACTTGCATGATTTGAATGGAACTAACCCGGACTAACGTTGTTTTTAGCACAATTGCCATGGTGTTGTTTTTGTGCAGAAATAAAAGTTCTCAGAATGTCCTGCAAATTTACCGAGAATTTTTCTAGAATAAACGAAAAATACGTGCGCAAAGATCCACCGGAAGGAGTGTGCCAGTGGGCCACAAGCCCCTGGGCCGCGGCCACCCCCATAGGCCGCGCCGTGAGGGCTTGTGGGGCCCACGTGGCACCACTGCCCCCAAACTCAGCTCTATTTATTCCTTCTCGCCCGGAAAAAAATTAGGGAGAAGGATTCATCGTGTTTTACGATACACAGGCGCCGCCACCTCCTGTTCTTCATCTGGAGGGCAGATCAGGAGTCCGTTTTGGGCTCCGGAGAGGGGAAATCGTCGCCATCGTCATCATCAACCTTCATCCATCGACAATTCCATGATGCTCTTCACCGTTCGTGAGTAATCTCATCATAGGCTTGCTAGACGGTGATGAGTTGGATGAGATCTATCATGTAATCGAGTTAGTTTTGACGGGGATTGATCCCTAGTATCCACTATGTTCTAGATTGATGTTGCTACTACTTGGCAATGCTTAATGCTTGTCACTAGGGCCCGAGTGCCATGATTTCAGATCTGAACCTATTATGTTGCCGCCAATATATGTGTGTTTTTGATCCTATCTTGCAAGTTGTAGTTACCTACTATATGTTATGACCCGGCAACCCCGGAGTGACAATAGCCGGAACCACTCCCGGAGATGACCATAGTATGAGGACTTCATGTATTCACCACGTGTTAATGCGTTGGTCCGGTTCTTTATTAAAAGGAGAACCTTAATATCCCGTAGTTTCCATTAGGACCCCGCTACCATGGGAGGGATGGACAATAGATGTCATGCAAGTTCTTTTCCCTAAGCACGTATGACTACATAAAGAATACATGCCTACATTAGGTTGACGAACTGGAGCTAGTTACATATCTCTCCGTGTTGTAGTTGTTACATGATGAATCACATCCGGCACACTCATCCATCACCGATCCACTGCCTACGAGTATTTTTCTACTTGTCCTTGCTATGTTACTTTGCTGCTACTGCTGTCGCTACTGGTGTTACTTTGTCGCTACTGATGTTACTCTACTGCTACTGTTGTCACTACTGTTGTTCCATGCTACTGCTGTCACTACTGATGTTACTTTGCTGCTACTTGTTGCATGACTTTTCTGGAGCCGTTGCCGGGAAGAATAGTCCCCCGTCCACGTGCTATTTACTGGCGCCATTGATACAACAGTTAGGAATAGTCCGCCGTCAACAGATCTGTTTCTGGCACCGTTGCTATCATACCACTTTGCTACTGATACTTTGCTTGCACACACTAATCTTTCAGGTGTGGTTGAAATTGACAAACTGAGCTGCTAATACTTCAGAATATTCTTTCGCTTCCCTTTGTGTCGAATCAATAAATTTGGGTTGAATACTCTACCCTCGAAAACTATTGCGATCCCCTACACTTGTGGGTTATGAAGACTATTTTCGGGCGCCGTTGCCGGGGAGGCACAGCTATATTCTCTGAGTCACTTGGGATTTTTGTCTGCTGATCACTATGAGGAATCCGAAAGATCCAAGAACTAAAATCTTGCCTTCCACTATGAGGAGAGGTAAGGAACTGCCATCTAGCTCTGCACTTGACTCACCTTCAGTTTTGAGTAAGTTTGCAACCTCGCCTTGTGCTAGAAATCTTGATATGTCACCTGTGCTTGATGATGCTACTTCTGTTGCCCATGATGCTATGCTTGATACTATGCCTGATGATGCTATGCTTGATACTGCTTTGCCACTAGGTGCATTCCTTGATGCACAAATTGCTAGAGTTGCTGCTAGATGTGATGATACTTCTGAAACTGCTGATACTATTGAAGTAGAACCTGCTACTATGCCTGAATTACCTGTTATGCCTGAGCGCCATGTTATGGAGGGAGAGATAGCTGAGGACTTTCTTGCGTGTAAGGATAGCTATGATGTTGAGAAATTACTGCTCAAGTGGAAAGAAAAATCTCTGAACGCTAGGATGAAATACGACCCGAAGTTTGCTACTTCGCCTATCTTTGTGACCGATAAGGATTATGAATTCTCTGTCGGCCCTGAGTTAATCACTTTGGTCAAATCTGATCCTTTTCACGGTTATGAGTCTGAAATGGTTGTAGCCCATCTTACCAAACTGCATGATATAGCCACCCTATTCACTAGTGAGGAAAAGATCCGCAACTACTATATCCTCAAGTTGTTTCCTTTCTCGCTAAACGATGATGCTAAGACTTGGTTCACTTCTCTTGCTCCTGGTTGTGTGCGTAGCCCCCGGCATATGGTCTACTACTTCTCTGAAAAATATTTCCCTTCCCATAAGAAGCAAGTTGCCTTGTAGGAAATATACAACTTTGCTTAAGCTGAAGAAGAGAGTCTCCCACAAGCTTGGGGGAGGCTCATCCAGCTACTGAATGCTTTGCCTGATCACCCTCTTGAGAAGAATGAAATACTTGATATGTTCTATAATGGACTTACCGATGCTTCCAAAGACCACCTAGATAGTTGTGCTAGTTGTGTTTTTAGGGAACGAGCCGTAGAACAAGCTGAGATCCTATTGAATAACATCTTGTGCAATGAGAACGCTTGGACTATTCCCGAACCACCTCCTAAGCCAACTCCGAAGAAAAGAGGTATTCTATTCCTCAGTCCTGAAGATATGCAAGAAGCTAAGAAATCTATGGGAGAGAAAGGCATTAAATCTGAAGATGTCAAAAATCTACCACCTATCGAAGAGATCCATGGTCTTGATAACCCGATACGGGTAGTAAAAGTAAATTCTTTGCGTAGGTTTGATGAGAGTGATATTCCTTTTGATCAACTTGCTAGCTTATGCATGGATGAATTTGAGAACTTCGTTGCCAAACAACAAAGTTTCAATGATTATGTTAGCAGACAATTGGAACAGAATGGTCGTATGCTTAGTCCTTTAAGTGCTTGCGTGGACAGAAATGTCAATGATCTTAAGCTCTTGAGTAAACATGCCTCTATGGTTATGACTCAGGTAGAACAAGTACTTAAAGCTCAGAATGACTTGCTCAACGAGTTTAATGACAATTCTGTCAGAGTCGTCACTAGAGGCAGTAGAATGACCCAGGAACCTTTGTATCCTGGCGGTCATCCGAAGAGAATTGAACAAGATTCTCAAGGAGTTAGCCTGATGCACCTAGTCATCCTAGAAAGAAGAAGAAAGATGATAGGAACTTGCACGCTAGCAACCCTGTTGCTGCTACACCTGAGAGTCCAAACGATGTCTCTGTCTCTGACGCTGAAACACAATCTGGTGATGAACATGAGCCTAATGATGATATCAATAGTGATGTTCATGTTGATGCTCAACCTAGCAATGATAAGGATGTGGAGATTGAACTTGTCGATCTTGATAACCCACAGCCTAAGAATAGAAGAGACGATAAGAATGACTTCACTGCTAGGAAGCATGGTAAAGAAATGGAACCATGGGTTCAGAAAACCATGCCCTTTCCTCCCAAAACATCCAAGAAAAAGGATGATGAGGATTTTGAGAGATTCGTTGAAATGATCAGACCTGTCTTTCTGCAAATGCGTTTGACAAATATGCTCAAAATGTCTCTGTATGCTAAGTACATGAAAGATATTGTGACTAATAAGAGGAGGATATCTGAGGTTGAGATTTCCTCCCACGATGTGTACCGGCGCGGACCAGGAAACCTTGGCGCCTCCCCAAGCAGCATATTCAAAGAAGTTGATACTGCGAGGGACCAGCCGGTTATCTGGGAACAAAGCAAACACGATAGAGCGAACCAAATAAGGATCATCACTGACCCAATGGTGAAACTCTCCGAAGGTATTGACAGCATCCCGGAGATCTTCAGTGTTGCGGAAGTCTAGGGGGGCCCCCAGAATCATGAGGCAGCCCTCACGAAAACCCTCTTGACCACAGAAACCAACACCCTGATCATGACGCAGGAAGCGCACCACAGAGTTGTGAGCAAGTTCCTGCGGAACCATGTGGACAGCAGCATAGCTTTCCACTGCATCACGGAGCTCAAACAATCCAACACCCTCAATCCAAGGCTGGGCAGACCGAACATGTAACCCTTGGTGAAGAAGAAGAGCAGCCACTTCTTGTCGTACCTGAATCACGTTGTCAGCCGGGGGTGCTGGGTGGACGTCAGCGATGACAAAACGCTCATGACGTCTGGTGATGGGGACCGCAGGCGTGGTGTAGGTCTGAGGCAGCCGGTCCGGTCCTCCATAGATGATGTTGTGACCAGGCGGGAGGAAGAACTCAGGATCAAGCTCGAAGTTCGCCATTGCGGGAGGCGGTGACGGAGTGGCAGGTGGTGTCTCGGAGGGAGTTCGAGGATGCGACGGTGATGAGACAGGACGAAACTATGCCGCAGGCGTTGTTGTTTTACCAAGAGTATCAGCAATTCCCGAGATATCAGTGACAGGGGAGGTGGTGGATCTCTTACAGTTCCAAGTAAGACAATTATTACGCATAAAAGAGGCTCCTCTAGATTGTGTGTGGCCCACAGTATTGTCAGCGAATCCAGGCGAAGCCATGCAGTTCGCAGCTAGATGGCCCCGAGCGTTGCAAATTGAGCAAGAAAATATATCCTCAACCATGCTATTAATGAGTTCATCAAAGGCCAGATGGGCCTTCTGCGAGGAGGGAATATCCATCGAAGGGCTAGGGTCGGGCCGAGAGAAGGAGGTAACCTCAGCAGACTCATTAATGAGTGTGGGAATAGGCCCAGAATCCAAACTTGCCACCGAAAAGTGATTCTCATCATTCAAAATACCATGAATCTCGGCGGGATCAGCTGTAGCTCCTTGTTGCACGGGAGATGTTCCGTTTAGTTTGGCAATTTGAAAATCCTCGCCGGGAGAACCGGGAGATGAATCTTGGCGAGAAACTGTCCCGAACATAATATGCGGCGTGGCTGTCGTCCACCGGAGTTCTGCCGGCGGTGGCGCTGAGATGATGACACGTTCAGGAGAAGGCACCGAATAACCAGCCTGTTCAAGCGTGAGTAGCTCATCATGGGAAACAGGACATCTGTAGCCCTTGCAAACTTCATATTGCTGAAGGGATGCGAATGTGAGCTTCTTACGAACAGATGATCCAGATTTAAGACAAGATTTGAGGGGTCTGGAATGCATCGCCATCAGACCTAATGAGGCTCTCCTCTTAGAAGGACTCACAATAATCCATTCAGCATCACATTGCTTCTTCCACAGAGCAAATTCCCGACGCCAATTAGGACCACCATGTCCCCATGGATGGAAAAAGCACTTAAAACTTGAGCACTTGAAAGAACGTAAATCCAGAATATGAAAACCGACTTGCATGCAGGACACTTTGAATGAGAAAACTGAATCTATCACTTGAGAGACGCGAAACTTAATAGCCGATCCCCCAATCACCGATTCCAGAGCTGCGGCGACTGTGTCTGTTGATAGGCGAAACACATGACGACCAAAGAAAACCACCATGATGAAAGAGCGGCGGTGTTTCATAGGGTGCACCGTAACACCAGAGTGGCGATAAACCTCATCAGAGAAAGCCAAACCATGCGAAAAATCTAGATCCAACGTAGAACCACCCATGCAAGCCATGCACGACCACGTGAGGAGGGTTGGGAGGGTTCACCTGAGCAGAGGAGCGGCGAGGATGGAGGATATGCTGGCTAGAGTGCCAGATCGCCATTGGGTCGCCGCGGTGGGAGGTGGGAGGTGGGAGTCGCCATCTCCTCCGGAGTCGTTTTTCCTCCTCCTATAAGATTTTGTCTAGGCTTGTCCCTTGCTACAAAAGGGATTGGGCCATCTTGTTGCACCTTTAATACTATTGTTACTTGCTACTTGCTACGAATTATCTTATCACACAACTATCTGTTACCGATAATTTTAGTGCTTGCAGAGAATACCTTGCTGAAACCCACTTGTCAGTTCCTTCTGCTCCTTGTTGGGTTCGACACTTTTACTTATCGAAAGGACTACGATAGATCCCCTACACTTGTGGGTCATCACGCCACAGCTAGCATCCTTGTCGCCGGTGAGGAAAAGCTTCAGTGCCTCGCCCTCGCCATCGCCGGACTCACGCCGACCGCGGAAAATCTTCCTCCGTCGCCGCCCTAGCTGATTTCAGTTGCCAAGTTAGGGCGCTGAAGATCGGAACTGAAGAGCTTCTTCCTTTTACTGCTCCAGATCTTCGTGTTCTTCGCACAGGGTAAATAAAATCTTGTTTTACTGCCTCTGTTGATTTTATAAATCTCTTTAGATTCGCAAAATTTGTTTTTCCTCGGGAAGTTTGTCAGCCATGCACACTCATGCCTCAAACACTTGATGAATTTCACTAAGTCACTAAAATTCTTCATGAGATTCCTCAATTGTGTAAATTCTCGAATCTGCACAACTCTGAAACCCAAGATCAGAATGCTTAGTCAAATTCCTCAACTCACTGGTCAAGTTCCTCAACTTTTAAAAAATTCAATTTCTTCAAATCTGAGAATGCATATGACCTCTCCAAATTCTTCGCACCTATACTCTGTTCACAGGTACAAAATGTCAGCTGATAAATCTCTAGGTTCTCATCAACTTAACTCATTTGCAGCATTTATCGAAGAAACTTTACATGTGTCTTCAGAATCATCAAGAATTCAAATTCCTCAGCAAAAACCTCAGCTGAAGAAAATGGAGGAAGACTGGAAATAGAAAGGTGGAAAGAAACTAGAACATAATACAGCCTTTGAAATCCCTGAAGAAATATATGCTGATTATTGTATACCTAATGAGAAAAATACATGGTAAAGAGACCATGGCGAAGCGCAAAATAAGACTTTAAAAGATTGAGCGCAGGTCGGCTAAAGAATGGAAGGAGTACAGATATGTGACTCCGAAATATGCAAAGAAGTTCGCCCTCAAGCCTCCCTGCGAAAGGCCGCCACAGGGTGATCAACAAGCAGCTCATCCCTCAAGTGTAGCCATTACTCAGGACTATCCTAATGAGAAAGGCAGATACTTGCCTAAATTGCAGAAAAATGCAAAAGCAGTTGTGACAAAGTTCAATGAGGACTCTGCTATTGCAGTCACGGCTGTCACTTCTTCAGCTGCTCAGGCCTCTGCTATAGCAAATCCTCAGAAGATGACTCTGCTGAAGAAACCGAAAGCTTCAACTACAGCGCCAAAAGAGCAATTTCCTCAGAAAAGTTGCAACGGCTGCAAAATCCTCAACAGCACCACCGTCTTCAACCCCACAACAGAAGCATCTCAGTAAGTTTCAACCTGAATAATCAAGTTCCTCGGTGCCATCTGCTACTGGCTCTGCTTCAAAGTATTCACCCATTCTGTTGAAGACTAAGATGACTGCTGGTAGAGGTACCCGGACAAGTCAAAACAAAATCACCAACGTTCCTTCTGCATCAGAAGGAATTGAAGAATTTGATGATGAAACACTCCAATCCATCATCAGAAACAAACAGGAACATGTTGCACGAGCCTTTGGCAGTTCCATTCCTTTTGCTATGGATCTGAAGGTATTGCTGGATTTCATCGACCTATGGTATGAAGATCCGAACACACCGATTGATGATTTGAAGCTTCCTCCTGGTGTCAGCCATATGGTGGCTACTTTCATCAATGAATCTAAATGGAAAGAGCAGCAAGTCAAGCAAGCCAGGGCTGCCAAAGTCAAAAAGGTGAAATTCCTCAAGCACAATCTCCTCAACTTGTCACCTGAAGTACTTGTACCAACTCAGGCTGAACTAAAAACCCTCACGGACAAGTACACAAGTCTTCACTCTGATCGTCAAGGGGTCAAAGTGAAATTCATCAAGGCTGCAACTGTTGCATTTGATGAGTGCAACAGCAGAGATGTCGCTCCAAAGCAGCACACACAACCTCAGCCAAGCTATACTGTTTAGCTGACTGAGGAAGATGAAACTAAAGAACCAGATGCTGAAGAAATTCCCCAGAATATTCCAGCTGAAGAAACTGCCAGGCCTAACACTAATGAACTAGTGCCTGATGAATTGCTCCTTCACCAAAATCCTCAAAGGTGAAGAAAGTGACTCCATATGCATCACACGTGAAGAAAACCAAACTGGCTGAGAAAGAAGCTAAAAAGAGAAAAGCTTCAATGGCTTCAGAATCCTTAGAAGCCAAACGTGTGAAGATTATGTCGTCAGAATCTTCAACAGACCCGGTGGATGCTACTCGTCTCAATGTAGCACCATTGTACATGATTGTTCCCTTCGGTGAGGACTATGTCATTCCCAAAGAAGATGAAGAAATGAATGACCTAGAAGAGGATGAAGTAATGGATGAGGAAATACAGATTGATGATATTCCTCAAATCACCACACCTCTGATGACCTCTGAAGAAAAGGAGGGTGATGAAGAAAATGAATCCAGCACTCCTGTGATCCATGATGAGTTCTGGGAACAGACTCATCCTCACTCACCACAAACAGCTAAGGTTCCTCATACTCCAGCTGCCACTGAGGTTCTTACCGGTTCTGATGAAAACAGCATTCGTGAGGAATCAGCACAATAATCAGCTGCATCAGCTGAAGAAAATGCAGCATCAAATACTGCACCTGCCTCCTCAGATAAGCAGATTCCTCAAGATGAAGAAAATGCTCCAAGTGAATAAAATGCTCCTACTCCTAATACTGAAACCACAATCGTCGTGGTGAATCCTGAAACAACAATTGTGGTAGCTACTCCTCAAGAACAGTAGCACAATCTTCAACCGAAGCCAAATCAGCCCTTCTCCAAAAGGCCAAAGTTTCTGAAAGAAGCTTTCTATGAAGAACATATGTTCTTCACCGGAGAGAATCCATATGACAAGCTTAGCATCAGACACAGGAAGTTCTGGACCAGGAATCAACTGAACTATTATGCTTCTGTGTTGTGTGGAAGAAAGAAGATATTTCATCACACTCACATTCCTCGCTCTGACGTGGAGGAAATACCTTGCTTTGCCCGAGTCCTCAATGTTCTTCACGAAGCTAGGTTACTGCCTTTCTGTACAGATATCGGTGGTTGGAACATGGACATAATTCTTCAATTTTATGCCACACTACATATCTCAGGCGACCCAAAATATGTCACCACCTGGGTATTGGATTGGATGACTCAGCACACCCATTACAAAGCTCCAGCCACTGAATTGCTTTGAGATCTCCCAATAACAATTTCCTTAGAGGACGTAGTTAAGATGTATGATGAACGTGAACTACCGAACAAGCTCATGGAAGTCCTCATGAAGCCTTTGGCCTAGGGGCAACCCCCAAGGACTCGATTTCTGGTACAGGACTTGAAGTATGAGCCCAGAACCGTGTACAGAATCTTGTCCTATGTCATTGCACCTATCAAAGGGCATGAGAAGGAAGAAGATGTCGTAGGCATCATGAAGAATATCCTGTTCAATGTCATTCATGGCATCCCTATGAATCTTCATGATTTCTTCTTGAGGACTTTGGCTGACAATGCTATGTCATCATATGAGCTGAAGATTTATGCGCCTTGGATCATGAGATTCATTAGAAACACATCAGGCATCAAGTATCAAGCTGACTTTCAGAATCACCTCGGATATCTGCCGCCTATCAAAGTCATCAAGTCATCTTCTGAACCAGTTGAAGGCAAAGGCAAGTCCGTGATAGATGAAGGAAATCGGCCCCTTGATGGCCAATTTCGCAAGGCTGATTCATATGCTTCATATGATGACACTGCTACTCAAGATCCTCAAAGCCCAACTGCCCCAAGAGTGATGACTAACACAGAGCTTCTCCTCAGTCTTCACCAAAAAGTCGATCGCAATCACAAACGGGTGAAACGCCAGTTTGGTGCCATTGTGAAAACCCTCAATGAGACTCAAAATGCAGTGAGGAAAAATCACTATTATCTTCATGAGGTATTTGATCGCACTTGGGCCACCTTGTCTCATCTGAAGACTCCCGAGGAACTTGAGGAATTGGAATTTACTCAAGACGTTGACTCGTCGTGGCCTCCAAAGAAGAAATTTAAGCCAATTCCAGTTTCTGACTTGGAGAACAGTTCATTTTCTTCATTTCGCACTTCTGAATGAGAAGAAGAACCAGAAGACACTACAACTGGTCCAAGGAAGAAGACTATCTCCAAATATGCTCACGCCTCTACATCAACCAAGAAGTGAATTTCTTCAAGGGCGTTAGTCCTTAGTTTTGTCCTTGTTTCGTCACTTGATGACAAAGGGGGGGAAATCTGAGAGTTAATCTTCAAGCGGGATTTACTAAGGGGCTTATAAACTTTATTAAGTTACAAACTCTTGGTTTTTCTGAAGTTTTTGATGTAATGAGTTGTAACTTAAGCCGGTGGTGCTATGACTCTTTTGAACGTTTTTCTTTGCATGATTATTCCTCAAAGTCTATTAATGCAGGCATGCAGAAATCGTCACACACCATTTTTCATCATGCATTTTCAATTCATCATACTAGTCATCAACCCGTGCACATGCACGGGCTAGCGACCTTAGTATTTGATATACTTTGAAAAAATAATAACCATCGCAATTGCATTGACAATTTCTAATTATGAGTGTACTTTTCAAAATCACACTCACTTTTTCAGCATGCGAATCAAGGCAAAACCATAATCATTGGCATTGTACAAATCTGATATATGTACAATACAAAGTGAGGAAATAATCCATAATTCTTGGTAGTAATATGGAAAAATGCCAAAAAAGTTATTTTGAAAAAATTTGGACAAATCGATAGATTATTGAAAAACAAAAAAATACAAATTGAATAGTAATATTTTAATAAAATTGTACATTTATTTTGACTTTATATTTAGACTTAATTAGCTTTATCAATTGGAGAAAATAATGATTCTTTTAATGTTTGTTGTAATTGAAAATTATAATTCTAACCCTCCACACCACCCCAAATAGTATAATCCATTACTCTTTACACATGGACATGAACTGTTATATACGTTATGAGTGCACATTCTTTAGTCAATATAGAAATTCTTATTTATTGGTAAATGGTCAGAAGTGTAAATTCTTTTTCAAAAAGGAGTTAGACTGTTACAAAGTGTTAGCTGTATATGCTATTGTAGTCTTCTTGTTGGTTGTTGTTCTTTCAGATAGCTTACCAGGATTGATGCCTCGTATTTCAGTCTTCTTGTTTTTTTAGGTTTTATGTGAATACTATTGTTTTTTTCATAGTCTGAATTAATACTAATTGTTGTGCGAAAAAAATGTTTACCAATCACGTATCACTTATGACCGATTCCCATTCTCATATGTGTATATATTCCATCACTGGTAAACATGTACGTCCAGCCAGTATGATTAATCCATTGAGACGTGTCTAACTAAAAAAAAGGATGTGTAACTAAAAAGAGCTATTCGGACATGTTTTTATAACTCGACCTAGTGAAGACGTGTTTGTATGGGCTTAGTGTTTCTCATGGTGGCATGCCGGGGCCGCCGCCCACCCGCGCCATTGCCGGGGCCGCCGCGCCCTCGGCCCCCGCGGCCGCCGGCCCTCTCCCTTCCTCTCTGTTGCGTCGCCGTCGGCCCTCTCCCTTTCATTTTTCATTCCATGCCTCTCAATCAAACACTCGAACGGAACCATCCCGTTTTACTTTTTTGCTCGTACCAAACACAGGAACGGAACCGACCCGTTCCTCTGGAATGGAACCATTCTATTCCATGACAGTTGGTTCTCCAACCAAACACATCCTTAAGAAACTGCATGTCGACAATTTTTGTGTGGTGATCTCATAGGACAGATATATGTCGAACGTATATATCTCCTTTTTGCATCTTCACATGTCAACACTTTTTAACTAGAAGAGTTCACGTAGATTTTAATTGGTAGAAAATTTTATTAATGATGGCTTATTTCTATGTTAAACCGGCAATCAGCCGGATTGTTGATTTCTTTTTTATATCGTTGGAGTTTTTCATGGAAGGAGCCCATGTATTGGGAACCGATATAGGTTTTCTTTGTTATCTTTACCTCTTTACCTTTTCTCCCCTAATAATAAAGCGTGCAGCGTTTCTGTTGCCCGTCGTCGGTCATTTTGCAGAAAAGCTCTCGCAGTTTCAGTTAATTAACCCGCAGTCCAACTTTAAGTCAGAACGAACCGTTTTCTGTTCTTTTCCAGAAAAGTCCTCACAGTTTTAGATAATCAACCCGCGGTCCATCTTTTAGTCGACGCCGAACCTTTTTTTTGCATTTTACAGAAAACTCCTTGATATTTCAGGTAATCAACCCGTCGTCCCTGTTTAAGTCGGTTTTTTTGTTTTAACAAAAAAAAACCTAACTTTTCAGTTAATCAATCCATATTTTATCTAAAACAAAATTATCTATATCTTTTAAACCGTAACTCCGATTTTAGCATGTTATATATGAAATTTGATTGAAAAAATGTGTAGAATCTAAATAGGATGTTATTTTTAGCTGTTGAATACTTCTTCAATATTATTTTTGGTGCAAACTTAATCTATAATGCACTGTCTTTTTTTTCTCTCTTTCCAATGACCATACGAATTGCAATAAATATTCATTAAATTAAAACCAAATTAAGAGGAAAGAAAACATCGTTAACCACACATGCACACCTTTGGAAAATCTCGTGGGGAGAAACAACATATTTCTCATCTTATTCCGAGTGATTGTACATTCAAACGCGTTTTCGTTGTGTGAGCACTGAGGCCATCGTCGACAACACAAATGTGCTAATATATTACGTTCAAAGCGTGTGTTATTTTCTCTTCCGTTGCAACGCACGGGCTTTTTTGCTAGTAATAATAAAGAGGCTATCGCTTCCGTCGGAAAACCCATCGAGGTGATTTTATAAAAAAGCCCTTACTGTTTATGACATTAAACTCGTAGTATATATTAAATGTTTTTTAAAATACTCATATCTTTTAAACCGTAACTCTAAATTTAACATATTATATATGGAATTTGATTAAAAAATATATAGAATTTAAATATGATATTATTTTATCTGTTAAACGTTTAAGAAAAATACTATCTAGGGTGCAATCTTAATAAATAAGTCATTATTCGTCTTTCTTTCATACCGGTACTCATCCGGGTTGGGGATGAACACGTCAACAAAATCAGGATTAGAGATGAAACTGAAGGTCACTTGACTGATTCTTTGTACGTATTAAATCTACATGCAAGCCGTGTTAAAATAGAAGACCTGTGAAATTTTGAACTGTATTTTTGTAGGATAAGACCATCTTTATTTGTGTCGTAACTACAAATTCTCATATTATAGACCATTTTTTATAAATTAAGAGCGTGTGGTATTTCTTTCTCCTGTTGATACTCATATCTTTTAAAGCGTAACTCCAAATTTAACATATTATACATGGAATTTGATTAGAAAAATATGTAGAACTTAAATATGATATTATTTTATCTGTTAAACGTTTAATAAAAATACTATCTAGGATGCAATCTTAATAAATAAGTCATTATTCGTCTTTCTTTCATACCGGTACTCATCCGGGTTGGGAATGAACACGTCAACAAAATCAGGATTAGAGATGAAATTGAAGGTCACTTGACTGATTCTTTGTACGTATTAAATCTACATGCAAGCCGTGTTAAAATAGAAGACCTGTGAAATTTTGAACTGCATTTTTGTAGGATAAGACCATCTTTATTTGTATCGTAACTATAAATTCTCAAATTATAGACATTTTTTATAAATTAAGAGCGTGTGCCATGTGGTATTTCTTTCTCCCGTTGCAACGCATGGGCCCTTTTGCTAGTGTTTCAAGTAATGTGACGTGTCAATGCCATTTTTGGTGGGACATGGCAATCTGTGTTATGCAAAATTTCCTTTTATCGTCACCGTAAATTATATAATCCAACGGTGTAATTATTTTTGATTATGTGCATTAATGAGAGGGCTTGAAAGGTGTCTCCAATTAGTAAAAAAGAAGATTATATGTCAAATGCATGCATGGATTGCAAGATACACGGGGAGATCTCCATGATATAAATCATCAGTGTGCATTTGCTGTGCACATCTTCAGGGGAGTTTCTCTATATCTTGATTTCAAATTCCTCAAACTCAGTACTGACATTTTATATTATTATCCTCATTAAAAACTTAACCTAATTGTCATCAACCACCAAAAAGGGGAGACTGTAAGTACATCTAGTGCCCTTAGTGATTTGGTGGTTTGAAGACTTATAGGTTAAGAGACTAATATGTTTGTGAGTGTAAACAGGCTCTATAAGTCGCTGAGGAGTTTGAGTTATACGATGAATATCGACCCCTGAAAATTTATGCCTTCGGCTGAAGACTTTGATCGCGAAGAAATTGCGATGAAATTGATATTCCTCATGGAAATATTGAAGATGAAGAATTTGATGTGTCCTGAAGAAAATATTCTGAAGACTTTGAAACGTGAAGATTTACTCTTTCTATTTCATTTTCTTTACTCTTGAGTCATAGGAACACCGTACTGTTAAAGGGGGTCGAGGTGATACTAAGGAATGAATTTCCTCATGATGCTCAACCCAAGCATGAACCTATCAAAGCCTCAAAGTGAGGAATATGAGAGACATGAGGACTTTCACATTTGAAAGTTCTGACCGTTGCCGCGACACGCGCCACCTCACTGATCTTATCCACCCAACGGTCACATTATTTAAAGGCATTTATGTCAAATCATGTCGGGGTGCTACCAGACTATAAATAGCCGCCGCCCACAAACACTTGATGGTTGGCTGCTCCGAGAGAAATTGACACCTATCATTTAGAGTAACCCAAATTCCTCAGAGTCTTCGAGAGAAAATCATCAAGTGAGGAAATACCCCACACCCCAAACCAAAAACCAAGTGATTGAGCATCACTCGAGAATTTGTTCATGTGTGGAACTGAAGCCTTTTACCATTGAGGTCTATACATCCTCCAGATGGTTAGGCGTCATGGTCTAGAGCATCTAGCAGTCAATTGTGGATCGTCGGGTGACCGAGTTTGTGAGGGTTAGGAAATCTTCCCTGAAGACTTACCACAAGTGTTGGGCGAGGACTATGTGTCCTTAGCTCAAGGAGAATACGGTAGGGACTGTGTGTCCTGGGACTGTGTGTCATTTGGGTTCAATACCAAGCCACCCCAAACCAGACATACAACTGTCACAGCAGTTGGAACTGGGTCATCAACAACTATCTTCATCGTGATACGGGTTCTATTTCTTCAACTCTTTCATTTCCTCAAATTGTATGTTGAATACTTTGATATGCACTGTTGAAGAATTTGTTTGAAGACTTTCTATGAATTTCTTAGCCTCAAATTCTTCACTTAAGATAATCTTCACCTGCCTACTCTGTACCTGCAAACTGTGCAAACCGAATCTCATAATATTCAACAAATAATCTGTTATTGAAGTTTTTGCACACCTGATCATGTACCACTTCCGATGCACTTAATTCATCATTGAGGACTTTCCTCACAAGTAATTTCCTCAGTGGTGAAATTCTAAAAATCGCCTATTCAACCCCCCCCCCTCTAGTCGATATAACACACTTTCAAGTCCTCACTCAGTCCTTGTCACCTCATGACTTTGCTACAAAATCCTCAAATTTCAAAAAAAACGTTACCACCCTAACTGCACCCACTACTCACGATAGGATAACCACGATTTCCACTATCTCCACCGCTTCATACGTGGGTAGCACGTGTCATGCGGAGACGAAAGGGCACGGGCAGTTTCGTCTGAATATTTCGCTTCGGACCATTTTTACCTGAGCTATAAATAGCCCCTTCCCCCCTCGAGTGAAAAACTCTTCTCACACTCTCGTCTTCTCCACTAGAGCTCAAACCTAGCGCCGCCACTAGCAATCTTCGTCTCTGGTGAGGAACAGCTTCACTGCCTCGACCTCGCCGTCGTCGGACTCACGCTGACTGCAGATCATCTCCCTCTGCCGTCATCGTAGCTGTCTTCAGCCGCCAAGTTAGGGCAGTGAAGATTTGAACCGACGAGCTTATGTTTTTACTTCCACGGTTCATCGAGTTCATCAAACAGGGTAATTAAAATCTTATTTTACTGCCTCTGTTGATCCATTTATTTTCTTTAGATCTATGAGATGTGTTATTCCTCAGAAAATCCTTCAGCCGTGCACACCCATGTCTAGAACACTTGATGAATTTCACTAAGTTACTAAATTCTTCACATGATTCCTCAATTGTGTAAATTTACGAATCTGCACAACTCTGTAACCCAAGATCAGAATGCTTAGTCAAATTTCTCAACACTGTATCGGTCAAATTCCTCAACTTGAGTCATTTTTCAAATTCCTCAAATCTGAGAATGCATATGACCTCTCCAAACTCTTCGCACATATACTCTGTTCAGAGGTACAAAATGTCAGCTGGTGAATCACTAGGTTCTCATCAACTTCACTCATTTGCCGCATTTCTTGAAAAAATATACTTGTGTCATCAGATTCCTCCAGAATACAAATTCCTCAACAAAAACCTCAACTGAAGAAAATGGAGGATGACAGAAAACAGAAGGGTGGCAAGAAGCTAGAACCAGAACACGGCCTTTGAGATCCATGAAAATGTCTATGTTGATTACTGCACACCAGATGAAGAAACTCATGGGAAAGAAACAACAGCAAAACGCAAAATCAGGCTGCAAATGAGTGAAGTTGATGAACGTAGATGGGCTCAGGAGTGGAAGAAATACAAGTATGTCACTCCCAAGTATGCCAATAAATTTGCCGTCAAACCTCCTTGCAAAAGACTGCCTTTGCGAGATCAACAAAGTGCCCATCCCTCCAGCATGGTCACAGTTGAAGACTATCTTCAAGAAAAAGCCAACTATTTGGAAAAGCTGAAGAAAAAGGCAAACGAGGTTGTAACAAAGTTCAATGAGGATTCTGCTGCTGCTGCAATTGTTGTTGTCTCCTCCTCAGCTGTTGAGGCTTATGCTACAGAACAACCTCCCAAGAAGACACTAGTGAAGAAATCTGGTGTCAAGTCAAAGCCCTCAACAGCATTAACCAAAGAGCAAATTCTTCACACAAATATAACAACGGATGCCAAGTCCTCAACTGCAGCACCGTCTTCGCTTCCTCTGCAGCCATGGCCCAGTCAGCATCCAACGAGGACTCTAATTTCCTCAATGCCATCTCCCTCTAGCTCAGCTCACAAATCTTCAACTCGCATACTAAAGACTAAGATTACTGCTGGGAGAGGACCAAGGCCCAGCCCAAACAAAGTTATCCTCAATATTCCTTCTGCATCAGAGGGAAGTGAGGAATATGGTGATGAAGCTCTTCAGGCCATTATCAGGAACAAACAAGAAAGGGTTGCACAAGCTACTGGCAACACCATTCCCCTCGCACTGGATCCAAAAGTGGTGATGGACTTCATTGATCTTTGGTATGAAGATCCTAACACACCCATTGATGGTTTGAAGCTTCCACCTAGACCAAGCCACATGGTAACATCGTTCATAAATGAAGGAAAATGAAAGGATCGGGAAGCCAAACAAGCTCGGGCTACAAAGGTTAAAAAGGAGAAGTACTTGAATCAAAATCTCCTCAACCTAACGCCATAGAAACTTGTCTATACTCAAGTTGAGCTAAAAACCCTCACTGACAAATACACAAGTCTTCATGCAAACCGAAAGGGAGTCAAAGTGAGGTTTGTCAAGGTCGCAACTGAAGCCATTGTTGAATACAACAACAGGGTTGCAGCTCCAAAAAAACAACTATTCCTCAAGCCAGCTACACAGTACAGCTGACTGATAAAGATGAAGAACCTGCTCATAATGAATCTTCTCAGAATGTAACTGCTGAAGAATCAGCCAGGCCTAAAACTACCTATGCAATGCTTGAAGAAAATGCTCCTTCAGAATGTCTTCAAAAGTGAAGAAAGTGGCACTTCCTTCTGCCTCAGACGTGAAGAAAACAAAAGCTGCTGAGAAGGAAGCCAAGAAGAGAAAGGCATCAACACCTTCAAAGTCTTTAGAGGCAAAATGCCTGAAGACTCTGCCTACTTCATCATCGGCTCCAGTTGATGCAACTCCTCTTAGCGTTGCACCGGCGTACATGATTGTACCATTTACCGAAGAACATATCATTCCAGAAAAGGATAAGGAAATGGATGAAAATCGCTCTACAGCATCCACACCAATAGATGAGGAAATTCAAGCTGATCAATTTCCTCATATCTCAACAACTCCTCCTCAAAACCCAGAAACGATTGCTGAAGAAAAAGAGGATGATGTGGACATTGGCTGCAACACACGTGTAATCCATGATGATTTCTGGGAAAAGGCTCATCCAAATTCACCAATGACTTCTCAAATTCCTCAAACTACTGCATCCCCGACAACTACAGAAATTCTGACTGGCTGTGAAGAAAATAGCTCATGTGTGAAATCAGCACCACACCAAGAATCGGCTACATCATCTTATGAAAATGCAAATGTTGATGAAATTGTTGTACCTGAAACTGCACCAACGGCACAGCAGATTCCTCAGACTGAAGAACATGTGCGTGAAGAAACTTCCTCAACACAAAATAAAGAAACAACTGATGAACCACAAGTTGCAAATCCTGAATCAGCAATTGTGGTGGCTAAAATTCCTCAAGCTGAAGAAATTCAACATCAAAATCTTCAACCGAATCCCAGACAACCATATTCAAAGGGGCCAAAGTTTCAGAAATCAGAATTCCATGATGAACATCACTTCTTCACAGGGGCAAATCCATACGACAAGCTTCGGATCAGGCACAGGAAGTTGTGGACCAGAACACAACTCAATTACTATGATGATGTGCTTGTGGAGAAGAGAAAGGTATTCCATCACACACACATTCCTCATTGTGATATGGAGAAAATTCCTTGCTTTACCCCTGTTTTGAGTGTTCTTCACGATGCAGGGCTACTACCATTCTACACGGATATCAGTCACTGGAATACATACATCATTCTTCAGCTCTATGCCACAGTGCACATCTCAGGTGGCCCCAAAGAAGTCAACTCTTGGGTCTTGGACTGGATGAATCAGCACACTCACTTAACAGCTCCAGCCACAGAATTGCTTGGAGCTCTACCAATCTCAGTTGTTCAGATGAAGCAATAAACTATCAAAGAGCATGATAATGAAGAAGATGTTGTCGGGAACATCAAGAACATATTATTCAACATCATACACGGAATCAAAATGAACCTTCACGACTTCTTCTTAAGGACTTTGGCCAACAATGCCTTCTCACCACTCGAGCTGAAGATTTATGCGCCTTGGATCATGAGATTCATCAAAACCAGATCCACAATCAACTGTCAAGCTGACTTTCAGAATCACCTCGGCTATCTGGCTCCTCTCAAAGTCATCAAGAAATCTTTTAAACAAGTTGAGGGCAAAGGCAAGTTTGTGATTGATGAAGGAAATCGGCCACTGGATGGTCAATTTCGCAAGGTTGCATCCTACTCTTCCTATGATGACACTGCCACCACAAGCACTAGGTCGTCCACATGGATACAATCGCAATGGTAGGGCTGCACCACCCCCTCAAGTACGAGATCATGACCATCTCCCTAAACTTAAATTGAATATTCCTACATTTGATGGTTGGTATGTCCCTGGTATATATCTTACTTAGGAGTTAGAAACAGAGCAACGTTTTACGTGCTTACAATTTCCTGAGTATAGACGTGTTGCTGTTGTTGTTTGTTCATTCACTAGTTTTGCTTGTGTTTGGTGGTCTAAACATTGTGAATACATCATGCTAATATTCCAACTACTTGGGCTACTTTGAAAATTGTTATGCGTACTCGTTGGGTTCCACCATATTATCAACGTGAATTACTTCAAAAATTGTAGCGTTTAAGACACGGAAAAAATTGTAGAAGAATATTATCAGGCATTACAAACTAGCATTATTAGATGTGGTATTGTTGAGGACAATGAAGCTATGTTCGCACGTTTTATGGGTGGATTAAATAGAGATATTCAGACTATTCTAGAATATAAGGATTGTAACAATATCACTCGTTTATTCCATCTTGCTTGCAAAGCTGAAGTGAAGTGCAGGATCGACACGCATTGGCGAGAACTAACTTTTTTGTAGGTCGCATTTCCTCATGGACGCCACAAACCTCATCTACTTCCACACGTCCTCCTGCATCAGCATCGCCTACTTCAGCCACCAACTCCAACAGAGATACCAGGAAACAGGCCCCTGCCCCACCTTCCGGGCCAGCACAGAGCTCTTCTTCATCCATGGCATCCATAGGGCAAACACATGAGGTTATATATCGTCATTGCAAGGGTGGAGGTCATTATGCGAGAGAGTGCTCATCCAAGCGTGTGATGATTGCTACTAAGGATGGTGGATATGACTCCGCTAGTGATTATGACGAGGAGACTCTGGCTCTTATTGCAAGTGAAGAACAGGGTATAGATGATACTGAACAAGAGACATAATACATGGCTGCTGACTACACTAACATGTATGAAAGCTTAGTTGTTCAACGTGTTTTAAGTATGCAGGTAACACAGGCTGAGCAAAATCAGAGGCACAACTTGTTCCATACAAAGGGAGTTGTGAAGGAACGTCCTGTTCGCGTAATCATCAATGAAGGGAGTTGCAACAACTTAGCTAGCCTGGAGATGGTGGAGATGTTGGCTCTCACCACCAGACCACATCCTCATCCTTATCACATCGAGTAGTTCAAGAATAGTGGTAAGGTTAAGATAACACGTACTGTTCGTGTGCATTTTAGCGTTGCTACATATTATGATTTTGTTGATTGTGATGTGGTACTCATGCAAGCATGCTCCGTTTTACTTGGTAGACCATGGCAATTCGATAAAAATTTGTCCACCATGATAGGACAAATCAGTATACTCTTGTTCATAAGGATCAAAATATAACTTTGCTTTCTATGTCTCCTCAACATATTATGAAAGATGACATTGCTAGAGCTAGTAAAGCAAAACCAAAAATGACACACTTTATACCATGTCATAAAAGTGATGATGCTGCTAATGTGATTGATTTGTTCTTTCGTGAAATTATTCGCTTGCATGGTGTTCCAAATACTATTATTTCAGATTGTGATGCTAAATTTCTTAGCCACTTTTGGAGATGTTTATGGGCTAAGTTGAGGACAAAACTGCTTACATGTCACTCCCAAACTGATGGACAAACTCAAGTAGTCAATAGATCATTGTCTACTATGCTTAGGGTTGTTTTGAAGAAAAACATGAAAACGTGGGAAGAATGTTTGCCTCATATTGAAATTGCTTATAATTGTTCACTGCATTCTACTACTAAGATGTGCCTTTTTGAAGTTGTGTATGATTTCTTACCTCGTGCACCTATTGATTTGTTACCTCTTGCATCTTCGGAGAAGGTTAATTTTGATATTAAAAAACGTGTTGATTTGATATTAAAGATGCATGAGTTAACTAAGAAAAACATTGAGCGTATGAATGCTAAATATAAACTTGCGAAGATAAGGGTAGAAAACATGTTTTCTTTGCACGTGGAGATCTTGTTTGGTTGCATTTTGTATAAGGATAGGTTTTTTGATTTGCGCAAGCCAAAGCTAATGTCACGTGTTGATGGTCCTTTCAAGGTGTTAGAGAAAATAAATGATAATGCATATAAACTTGAGCTGCCTACAGATTTTGGGGTTAGTCCCACTTTTAACATTGCAGATTTGAAGCCATATTCGGGTGAGGAAGATGAGCTTTCGTCGAGGACGACTTCAGTTCAAGAAGGGGAGGATGATGAAGACATCAATACCATTGTTACACCCACAGCCCAGCTGCTATACATATAGAGCTCGCGCACACCAATTGAATTACGAGGTACTTCCGTTTCTTTGGAATCCTTCTAATGTTCATGAACATATGATGTTGCCTAAGTTAGATACTTTTGTTGTACTTATGAATGAAGGACCTGACATGAACAAGAAGGATATCCGTTGGAACGGGATCAAACATGGAAAAGAAGATGCACGCATGGGAAAGAACAATAGAGCTTTCACTGATGATTTTCGCACTTTGAAGCCACCATAAGAAGAGCATGAAGGTCCTTTCAAGGTGTTAGAGAAAATAAATAATAATGCATATAGACTTGAGCTGCCTACAGATTTTGGGGTTAGTCCCACTTTTAACATTGCAGATTTGAAGCCATATTTGGATGAGAAAGATGAGCTTTCGTCGAGGACGACTTCAGTTCAAGATGGAGAGGATGATGAAGACATCAATACCATTGTTACACCCACGGCCCAACTGATATACATACTAGACCAGTTATTAGAGCTCGCGCACACCAATTGAATTACCAGGTACTTCCGTTTCTTCGGGATCCTTCTAATGTTCATGAACATATGATGTTGCCTAAGTTAGATACTTTTGTTGTACTTATGAATGAAGGACCTGACATGAACAATAACGATATCCCTTGGAACGGGATCAAACATGGAAAAGAAGATGCACGCACGGAAAAGAATAATGAAGCTTCCAGTGATGATTTTCGGACTTTGAAGCCATCATAAGGAGAGCATGAAGGCTTGGACGAAATATTCAAAACATCACTTCATAAATTTCGTCCATAGGCTATTATAAGTATTACGCCACCTTATTTTTGGGTCATGCCCATGTAATTTTGAAATATCATATTATAGACTACTTTTAGAGCATGTGTGTATGAGGGAACTAAGTTAGGGTCAGTTTCAGATCCCTCCTCCAAAGAGTCACGGATTTCTTCTCTATTCCCCCATATATACAGCCCTTAAGGCGTCGTTTAGACTTGAAATTTATTTAGATTACAAATTCACCATAGCTGCAACTTCACGTTCTTCGTTTGTGTCCCACCTCCTCCAAAGAGTCACGGATTTCTTCTCTATTCCCCCATATATACAGCCCTTAAGGCGTCGTTTAGACTTGAAATTTATTTAAATTACAAGTTCACCATAGCTGCAACTTCACGTTCTTCGTTTGTGTCCCACGGCCAGAACCCACTTTCACAATAAAGCTTTCCTCTTATATTCAAAATATCTAGATTGCAATCTTAGTTTCTTACTAGTTCTTGTTTGTGTGTAACAAACCATCATGATCAAGTTGATCATGCCATGATCAATAACCTCTTGAATTTGGTTAGCAATTGCTAAGGTTGATCGTGCTCTGACATGATCAATAACCTCTTGAATTTGGTTGGTTTCGTAATTGCTAAAGCGCGACGTCCTCACACGTTCATAGTCGGATCGTCAAAGTCTACTCCACAAAACGATAACCACCATCTCCAAAGACAAACTTCAAGGAGCCTTTCTAAAAAAAGTTTTTCTGGTCCAACCAGCTGTTGGTCCGATCTGGTTTTCAAAACTATGGTTCCAACACACAGTAACTAACCAGTAGATGTAGAAGCAGCAGTCGTAAGTTACTTTTGATGATTGAGGCAAGCATATAACTTTGTAGTTAATGACATGATTAGATTTCAAGGGTTCAGTAACCTCAGGCGTCTGATACGGTCCCAGCCAAAGAGAAGAAGAAAAAATTGTGAGTTCAATCATTGCAAAGGGAAATGTGATGAAATTTACGCGGTGAAGCCATAGATTTCAAACCATAAGTCTGCTCAGTATGTTCTACAAATATATTCTTGCTCCCGATATGGGTACACCTGGTGTTGTATCTGGAAACTTCAACAAGCACTCTACAGATAACTGATTGTGTATAACTTCCGAGTTAAATAAAGAGAATGTGATTTTCACGCAGACTAGTGAGAAGGATGTCATCGTCCCTGTTCCTTACCATCAAGCAATGATTCGCGGAATGGAGCCTGCATTAGCTGCTTCCGGACTTGAGTGCGTTACTGAGCCTGCAGCAAATAATAACCCGACAGTATCAGTTGAATTTTCCATTGTTTAAGGAAGAGTTGATTACTCCCTCCATTCCATAATGCTGTGTGTATAGTTTTTTTTTTAAGTCAAAGTTTGCAAACTTTACCACGTTTATAGAGAAAACTATTTATATCTACGGCACAGATATTGTAGATATTGTAACTACAACTTACGATGAATCTAATGATATATTTACGGCATTCCAGACGTAAATATTTTTCTCCACAAACTTGGTCAAAGTTTGTGAGGTTTGAGGCACACCTGCCTTGCTGGATGGATTCTTATATCGTGCATGGAAGAAAGATAAAAAATAATGCATCTACTCACTAAAAAATGCGCCATTGGGTTGAGTGGTTAGGTCTTGTGTATGTGCGAACAAACCTGAGATCTGTGGTTCAAATCCTGTGCCGATTTTAATCCTGTGCTTCTTTGTTTTGCCGGAAAAGGAAAATAATGTGTCTATATAGCAAGCAACATTGGAGGGGTTGGCCATGACATGCGCCTAGCAAGTTCCATGTCCTGGGTTTGACCCCCCTTCTCCCGTTTTAATTCCTATATTATTTGTTTCTCCATCCCACTGACAGATTGGCCGCACTGATGGATTATTTTATTGTGAATAATCCGACAACCTCAAGAGGAAAAAAGGCATTTGCATATTATAAAGATGGAGCGACTTGACTCTTTATTTTGCTTTCTTTTAGCCCTACCCATTGTTTTTAAGGCGTCCGTAAGGTGTCTCCTAGGCGACGCTTAGGCGTCAGGGCACCCTGCAAGCTCAAGGCGCGTCCACCTTGCCTTAGGTACCCACGTAAGGCGTCCGCCTTAAGCTTTAAGGCGTCTAAGGCATCTGCTTAAGCGTCCAGGTTGGCGCCCTGGTCCATATTGGACGCCTTGAGCTTGCCAGTCAGGCAGGGGGGCGATTTTAGGCGGGAAACAGAGATGCTGTTGGCGCCAACAGGAAAGAGGGCAGAAAGAGAGAGAAACAGTCCCCAATCCACACGCACCTCCTCCACCTTCTCTACAGTGGCTCCTCTCCAGCAGATCTGCTCCCTCCTCTGCAGCAGATCCTCTCCGGCAGCTCTTCCTCTCCAACGACTCCTCCTCTCCAGTACAGCAGCTCAAGTTATACTATATTCTGCTGCTTAGATTGCCTAGTTTGCCTATCAAATTATACTATATTCTGCTGCTTAGATTGCCTAGTTGCCTACCAAATTACACTATATTCTGCTATTTAGATCTCTCTAAGGCGTCCGCCTTGCCTTATGCATTAGCACTTAGTCGGTGAGGTGCCCCCCCAGCGCCTTGCCTCGCCTTACTGCCTTAAAAACATTGGCCCTACCTATAACTCAGTCTTCCGAAAAAGAGAATGGGTTGGCATAGAGAGAACCAAATTTGTAAAGCAAACAAACCCACGCTTCGGGAAGGTGAGGCGAACTAACAATTCCTGCATTAGGCAGCTGCCACACCAGACATAAACGTAAGCCACGGTGAACAAACAGTCTCCATCAAATTTGATTAAAACATGCTGTTATGTAAATTGTTGTACAATTTTTATGGAGTTTTCAAGATTATGTATGGGTCTTTTATTTTTCTGCAACTTTGTGTACTCTGGTAGTAATTAACTCTTTAGGGAATGCATAAGCATGTCGCTATCTTATTAGACAGAGATTCAGTCTGATGATAAGACACTAAAAGTTATAGACAGCAACAGCGAACAAGGGAAAACATTCCTTTCGTATGTGCAATGAAATCATCTAGTCCTTTCTTATGTGAAATGAAATCATCTAGTCCTTTCTTATGTGAAATGAAATCATCTAGTCATTATTCATGTCCAACCAGATTGTTGGGCATGGGTATTTTTCTAATGATTTGAACTGGGGATACAGAATTTGCAGTCCCCTGCCTTACCGCCACCGCCACAAACAAAAAATTGATTGAAAATCTAGAAAAGAGCAAGTATTCATTCAGTCACTTTAGAAAAGAATGTTTTATTAAACGTACCAATTCAAGCCTTCAAAAAGGCCCTCCCCTTTTATAGCAGATGTTTTGAAAATTGCCCATTGGCGGCTCTTAATCTTGTGAAGTTCTAATGATTCAGTTATGGCAGCATCATCAAGTGCACCTGGAAGGTCCTGGATAAGAAAAGACATCACGATAATGACTTAGGTAAGATACAGCATATCAAGCAGGATGCGCAACAACCTGCATCCAAAAGGTATTCAGACATGTCAATTCACCTTGAAGTATTCATTTACTTATAATAAAAAAGGAGCAGTTAATGAACGATGATAGTTAAAGTAAAGGAGGGGTTACGATGTCCAAGTAGCTATAACAATTTCAGAACGGTATATAAAAAATCGAAAATGTTTTGTTTCTTCACCTGTTTATTTGCATATACAAGGACAACCGCACCTTTCAGCTCATCCTCCTGCCATTACAGTGCACACAATAAGGTAACATATGCAATCAGATAATTATCTTGAAGAAAAAAACATCCTGGTCACTGAATTATTAGTACATCTGGCTCAAAAGACCCTGTTATCAAATGGAGGAAAATGTACTAGGTAAGTTGTTTACGTGGCAACATGCATTACCAAATCACGCTCACCTTTCAACATGCATTTTTTGTGATCTAAAAGGCTCCTGGTCCGGATGGCAGACGGCAGTTTTTTTGTAAGTTTTGGCATTTCGTCGGACCCAGGATTCAAGAGGAGGTCCTAAGAGTTTTAACTTTTAAATGGTGTGGTAATGCCGGAGGGATGGAATAAAACAACGATTGTGTTGATTTCCAAGGTAAATAACCCGGAGTCTCTTATGCAATACCAGCCAATCAGTCTATTTATTGTGCTTTATAAATTGATCTCCAAGGTTTTAGCAAACTGCTTGAAGGCGATTCTTCCGGAGTTAATCTCCAAAGCCAAATCATCTTTTGTTCCCAGGCGGATGATTATGGATAATGTGTTTTTAGTTTGTTCCCGGAAGGTTGATTACGGATAATGTGTTTTTAGTTTATAACCCACTTGATGCACAAGAAAAAAGGGGGACAAGGGCTAGTGGCGGTAAAGGTTCACATGAGCAAAGCATATCACCAGCGGAGTGGAGATTTCTCAGGGTTTGATGAATGTTTTGGGCTTTTCGGCTGCACGGCTGAATGTGATCATGACTTGTTTTCGATCAATTTCCTATCGTGTCAAGTTCAATCGGAAATTAATTGTCAAGTTCAATCGGAAATTAATTGACGCTTTCCTCCCGCAGCGAGGCTTGCCCCAAGGAGATCCACTATCATTGTGCTTGTTCATTTTGTGAGCGTAGACTTTCTCAGTCTTGCAGCAGCATGCTGAACTGGACCAATCCATTGAAGGGGTACAAATCTGTCCAGGAGCTCCTCGGATAAATCACCTAATTTTCGCGTACGATTCACGGATTGTGATGAAGACTACAGCTTGTCGGGCCCCTGGGACCAGGGGTACCCAGGCCCGTCGGCGCCCGGCAAGGGGAACCCTCCCGAGGGCCTGTGCCCTGTGAGGCGAGCGCTTGAAGATCGTCGCCAAGGGCCTCGGGAGGGCGTCCGCCGCGAGGTTTTCCCTGAGGGCCCCGCGGAGCAAGCCCGCCGAGGGCGACTTGGTCGGGTCCCATGACCCAGCTCCTTCATATGGATGAGGCAGACCGCGCAAGAGCGGTGCCAGCGATTGCATACGTGGGGGGGGGGGGGGGGGGGGGGGGGTTCCCCTTCCGTGCTAGGTAAGCCGAGATAGCTGGCGCACTCCCGAAGCGACTCCCAAAGGTTTCACATTTGGTGCAAGGAGACTAAAGCCGTAGGCTCCGCAGGACAGAGGTCATCCCCAAGCCCACCAACGCGTCATGAAGAGAAGCTTTTGCAGGCGAAGACCACCTTTGTGAGGGCGGACTGCAGTCATGTCCCCTTTCAAATATGGCCGTTGTGGCAACCTTTCCCGCCAATGTTTTCGAGGGGGGGGGGGGGAAGAGGACCAAGGCCAATATATAGGAGAGGCCAGGCCTCCATAGAAGGGGGGGTTCCCCTTCCGGGCTAGGTAAGCCGGGATAGCTGGCGTGCTCCCGAAGCAACTCCCAAAGGTTTCCCGTTTAGTGCAAGGAGACTAAAGCCGGAGGCTCCGCACGACAGAGGTCATCCCCGAGCCCACCAACGCGTCATGAAGAGAAGCTTTTGCAAGCGAAGACCACCTTTGTCAGGGCAGACTACAGTCATGTCCCCTTTCGAATATGGCTCTTGTGGCAACCTTTCCCGCCAATGTTTTTGGGGGGAAGAGGACCAAGGCTAGGCCAGGCTAGGACAAGGTCTCCATAGAAGGGGATCCAACTTTCATCCCCGGGCTAGGACAAGAACCCGCCTTTGTACTTGTCTTCCACCTCAAGCAATCCCCCCATAAGCAGGAGTAGGTTTTACACCGTGAGGTGGCCCGAACCTGGGTAAACTGTCGTGTGTCTCACCTAGTCTTCCTAGCTCGCGCCACCGTAGGGCCGTCGTGAGGTTGAGAGGTTGAACAGGGTTGGAGAGCGCGCGCACCCCCAGTGCTTGAACATTTCCTTGGTTCTGCGGAGCCCCGGTTCCGACATTTGGCGTGCCAGGTAGGGGTGCGCAGCCGCTCTTCTGCTCCACTTTCGCTCCAGCTTCACCGACCCCGTGGCTGACGCTCACCGCATGCGCCGCGGGAGCTCGACGCCGGACGGCCGTTACCGGCCCGCCAGCGTTGTGGCCACCACCGTCTTCACCCCCGCCGCGCAGGGCAGCAGGGCTTCCTGTGGCCACCGGCACATCAAGGAGGTTGCCTTGTTGCGTCCCCTGCGGCCTCTGCCTCGGGCTGCGTTCACGTGGGGGGCCTGAACGCACAGGACGCGCTGCTCGTGGCGAGTGAACTGCTCCGCCACCGCCCGACGGACGGAGAGTACGATGTGTAGGCGAACAATGTCGCCGAACTCGTCGCCGTCGCCAGGAGGGCCTTGGCGCCCTACGCTCCGCTTCGACCCCCACCGTCGGAAGCAGGGTGACCGGCCTCGGACCTCAACCGGCCCCCTGCGGCGACGCGGTTCGTAAGGCCAACGGCAAGTTTTGCGCCCTCCACAACATGCACACCCACAACACGAAGGATTGCCAGGCGGTCAAGATCCTCAACAACAAGCGAACCGCTCGACGCCGGGACCGTGTCGTCCCTGCCGACCGCAGAGGAGACGTCGGTGACCACGCTCGACGACCCCGCGGCGGCCGCCACCCGGACGACACCGCCACGCCTACGACCCACGGGCGAGGGGGTGTCGCGTCGGGCGTTGGCGTCGCGGCCTACGTGCCGCAAGACGTCACCCGCTTTCCCCCGACATAAGGGGTATGTCGAGTGTTACCGTCGAGTGGGCTCGGGGCTCCAGTCTAGGGCCGTCGGGCACGACCAGAGGGACGGGAAGGCGCCTAAGGGTCCACGAGGGCGCGCCCTGACGCGCGCCCCCACGGGCTAGGGAAGAGGCGACGAGCGCCAAAGTCATGGAAGTTCGTCGTTCAGGAGCTCAACGGACCACAAGGGATGTGCAACAGACCGCAAGGGATGCGGGGCATGTCCACCTCACGAGGTGTCGGGATCCCTCGGGCTCAAAAAGCTTCAAGGGCCAGCAAAGCAGCCTCAGGACCCGGCTATCGCCCGCCGGCGAGGTGGACCCCCGCGATACGCGGCGCCAGGCGGACGCGCCCGTAACAATCGGGCCGTCGAGTGATTTTTTGGACCAACCGGGATACGCGATCGGACTTTGCAGGCCGCATGGAGCATGAAGGTCCCGTCGCGAGAGTCAAGGGAGCGGTGAGCCGGCGTACGCGCTTCCTCGTCGAGCGGCGGGAAGCGTTGGAGAAGAATCCCCTGGGGAAGGACACCCCCAAGGGCGCCCGTGTCTCCAGGCTGGACGCCGCACGTCTGGAGACGCCACGCGCCTGGGGAGTGAGGGTGGGGGCCCCAGAAGACCGTGCGAGTCCCCGAGCCCCGCGCCACACGCCTGGGAGCTTGAAGCCATGCGCCCGAAGGCCAACCCGTGACCCTCTCATGTAATAACGAGGGGGTTATAACGCCCGGGGGTCTCTCATGCATAACCCCACAGCGAGCCGCCTCGTGGCGGCGATAGGGGCCCCCTCCCACCTCTTAGTGGAAGTCCTCATGCTGCGTGCTAGGGAAGAAGCTCGTGACCCTCACGTAATAACGAGGGAGCTGTAAACGCCCAGGGGTCTCTCGTGCGTAAGACCACGACGAGCCGCGTTATGGCGACGGTAGGGGCCCCCTCCCACGTCCTAGTGGAAGTCCTCATGCTCCACATCCCGGGGTACGCGTTTCTTTTTAGGTTTGGCCCTGCTAGGCATGGCGGCCGCTTTTATTAGTCCTTGCTTTTGGCTTGCGAGCGAGCTCACCAGGCTGACCTGCGTTGCGTGCGACGGGCATGCCTATCTTCTTGGGCTCGCGAACAAGTTAGCTTTGGGTTTTCTAACGGAGGTCTCGGTTTTTTTTCGTTTTTATGGAGCTCCCTTGGTTTTTGTTCTCTTACCACGCCCATGTGCAAGCGGGGACGCCCAAATGCAAGCGGGCAGTACGGGTCGTCAAGGCTTGGTGTTTTTTCTCTCCGCAGGACTTCTCACGAGCAGCCGCCGCAAGCGCGAGCCCCAGAGAGTCGCACTTCAGGGGCCCTCACTCTCGCGCTCGAGGGTTGGGCCATGGCACCACGACGTATCAAAGCAATCGCAAGAGGAGACGACATGAAGGAAGGAGGAACCGGGTTCCTGAAGCGCCCCCGCCCGGCAGCCCAGGCGAGGGCCTCGCCAGGGTACCAGCCTCATGATATCCGCGCGAGCAACCACGGCCGAGGAAACGCGAAGCTGGACAGCACCCAGGGGTTGCCGGTACGCGCCCCGGGAGCGCGTCAGGGGTG